>NW_007377515.1:216894-235712 GCF_000475195.1 Diaphorina citri
AAACTCAAGATAGGTAATTTATAATTTTTTTTGAAAAAAAAAAAAAAAAAAAATCTACAGCCATAGATTGCAAACCATGGGTATATCATAAGCAGTCTTTAACTTCAACTCCATGTTAGTTAGTTAAAGTTTGGGTCTTTTCCAAAGTTTTTCAAATCTCTCCATTTGTGCCGGGGTCCATGTTCATTTCAACAATGAGTTTTTAGACCAGAACATATAATATATCCCTCAGCAAACTCAATGCTGGTCAACAATACAAGTTAGACTAGGTATTGTCATAGTAGAAAGGTGTTAGCAAGTAGACAGTCAGGTCCGTAGGACAAACAATTCTTCTGTGTTCTCTCTAGGTAATTCTAGAAGTTTGTTTACAATTTACAGACCTTTGAACACTGAAGAATAACTCCATTCTTGATTGTTTTATTACTAGGTAATCATAAGTAGGATAGGTAAGTACTTACATCTGGTGTTTGAATGACATCCTGGCGCGTTTGAAATATGAGTACAGTGTAGAAGATTACAGTAATACAGAAAATACATTGGCATAACTTTTTGATATACCTCATGATACAATTATCTATCTCAGATTGATACATTTGGCCCATGGAAGAGGGCAACACAACACAGAAACACAATATTAAAATTAAACACGACTGAAAATGAACATTGATTGGGATTAAATCTATTGGAAATTTGAACAAATAAATAATGGATCTAATTTAGAGTGGAAAATAGAGAGGAAATTAATTGATTTGATTAGAAAACACATCTCGGATTAAGATTAACGAATTGATGTTTTGAAAAATTCACGGATCCACAATCTCTTGTACGTCTTGTAAAGAACGTAAACAAAACTCAACTGACGCAAAAAGGGATTTTTTAGAAATTAAGAACAAAACATGGGATTTTTTTCGAATGAAGGGAATTTTTCATTTTTGTAGTTGTATGGGATTTTTGTTGATTAACGAATTGATGTTTTGAAAAATTCACGGATCCACAATCTCTTGTACGTCTTGTAAAGAACGTAAACAAAACTCAACTGACGCAAAACGCAAAAACGCAAAATGGGATTTTTTAGAAATTAAGAACAAAACATGGGATTTTTTTCGAATGAAGGGAATTTTTCATTTTTGTAGTTGTATGGGATTTTTGTTTGTTTGAAAATTTGAGTTCTTTTTTTTTAAGATATTAGGGAACTGTAGCTGCTAAGGTCTTATCATACCGAAATCGAAGAGACTAACAGAGAAGGAAGACAAAATAGGAGAAAGCCAGACGTTCCGAAACATTATCTGTTCAGGATAAAATCCGCCGAGGGCGGAATTGAACCCGCGGCCTAGCGCTTACAAGGCAGACGCGCTACCAACCATTAGAAAGTGGACCATTCATTTGCGTTTAGTGCCTGTACAAGAAACTGTTTCCGATCAGTTTAGCTTGAAGATTGGACTAAATTTAATTTGCCAGCCTAGTTAGCTTAGTTGGTAGTGTGTCTGCCTTGTAAGCGCTAGGTCGCGGGTTCGATGATAAGACCTTAGCAGCTACAGTTCCCTAATACCTATCTTAAAAAAAAGAACTCAAATTTTCAAACAAACAAAAATCCCATACAACTACAAAAATGAAAAATTCCCTTCATTCGAAAAAAATCCCATGTTTTGTTCTTAATTTCTAAAAAATCCCATTTTGCGTTTTTGCGTCATTCTAAAAAAAATCCCATGTTTTGTTCTTAATTTTTAAAAAATCCCATTTTATTTTTGCGTCAGTTGAGTTTTGTTTACGTTCGTTAGAAGACGTACAACCGATTGTGGATCCGCGAAATTTTCAAAACATCAATTC
This sequence comes from Diaphorina citri, assembly GCF_000475195.1. NCBI lineage: Eukaryota > Metazoa > Arthropoda > Insecta > Hemiptera > Psyllidae > Diaphorina > Diaphorina citri. The sequence goes on from NW_007377515.1 coordinate 218,722, forward strand.
GTTAATCCGAGATGTGTTTTCTATTTATTTTCTAATCAAATCAATTAATTTCCTCTCTATTTTCCACTCTAAATTAGATCCATTATTTATTTGTTCAAATTTCCAATAGATTTAACAGTTACAGTTCCCTCTGTCAAACCTCTTAAAAATTATACTGCCCATGATGAACAATTATACTGTGGGCGAGAACAATTTAAATAATGATGGAGGAAAATCTTTTCCCGGATAATCTCAAAGTATCTAGACTTCTAGACCTAGACATATAGACCTAGACATAATCTTCCTGGTGACATCCCTGCTTGTTCAACGTTTACGAAAAAGGTTTGTATCAACACGAAAGAATAAATAAGCCATATAAACGTATTTAATTATTGTTCTTTGATAATGGTTGCTCTAATTTTTTAGATTCAGCATTCTGATATCTGATTGATTGATTTTAATCTATATTATGAAATAAAATTAGCCAATTAAAACGAAGTCGAACAAGCTCCGAGCAAAGATGAGAGAGAGAGAGAGAGAGAGAGAGAGAGAGAGAGAGAGAGAGAGAGAGAGAGAGAGAGAGAGAAATGGTTGCTCTAATTTTTTCCTGCTGATGTACATTTCCAGTTGAGTGGTTCCGTTAGAAGTCATCGTAAATGGTGATTGTTTACAGTGCAACAGGTTCCAGGTTCGAGCTAAAATAAATACTGACAGCTGCGTTTTTTTGTTTCCATAGTTTCCTCAAACATTTTTATACTTGTTGATTGAAGGGGATTGGAGTACCTTGTCCGGGCACCGTTGTTAACCTGTGAAATCATTGCATTCGGATGAGGAAATTCATTGATTTCCAAATAGGATTCTATTATGTGTCCGTTAGAGACGATTTAGAAGTTGAAATTTTCTTGGCCTGATTCATTGGGTCACCGTGACAAGCAAGGTCAAGTTGGAGGTCCAACTGCCATACTAAGTATGCATGTCTGCAATATGGTATACATTTTTCATTGAAATTATTTTGCATTTCGTTTGATTTGGGCGCAAGATAGTAAAACGTAGGTAGGTACTACTTCTTCATTCCTTCATTACCTACTTCGCATTTTGTAACAAAGAACAAAGTGATCAAAGTCGTGCTTCAACGATTTTGTGCCGGTGAAAATTAATTACATAATAATTAGAATTTATGATTTTACTGTAACTTTTTTTTTTAAGAGGTTTGACAGAGGGAACTGACCTACTTAAAAATTTGAATAACCTAGTAAAAGTTTCTTTGGATTACCTACTTGGCTGCTAGTAGGTTATAAGTACCAGTCTTGTAAGCACTAGGTCGGGGGTTCGATTACCTACTTAAAAATTTGAATTACCTAGTAAAAGTTTCTTTGGATTACCTACCTACTTGGCTGCTAGTAGGTTATAACTTATAAGTACCAGTCTTGTAAGCACTAGGTCGGGGGTTCGATTTCCGCCCGGGGCGATCTTTATCCTCCTTCTCTCTTCGAATTTGGGACGATAAGACCTTCGCTGTTACAGGTGGGTTCGATTTCCGCCCGGAGCGATCTTTATCCTCCTTCTCTCTTCGAATTTGGGACGATAAGACCTTCGCTGTTACAGGTTTGATAGAGGGCTATCATTTTTTTTTTTAAACCCCTCATATTAGTGATCCGTTTGATAGTGAGAATGCAACACCCTGTATAACATACATTCCAGCTATCCACTTTATTAAGAACAGGGGAAAAAAACTCTCACATGAAAAAATTTCTATGAATAATTTTCTATCCAAATTTATTACATTTACATTTTTTCTCTCTTTTTCTTCTTCTCCTTTTCTTTTTATCTCTTCTTTCTACAAAATGATGATGGAAATGATATACTCGTTCTCTCTCTCTTTGATCTGACAAAATCCTCCTCCGCCTATCTCTCTCTCTCTCTCTCTCTCCAAGGAGGGAAAAAGTGACTAGGGTAGATCGGGGTAATATGACACAGTTCTTATCACTTGGGTAAATCGGGGGTAACATGACTCATATTATGTGACAATTTCACAAAGGACAGATCGGTAAATAATAATGTCATAAAGTCATAATAAAATTAACACAAGAATATCTACCAAGTACCATTACCTACATTTGTATATATATAAAACTCACATTTCTTCCATCCCTCCATGATATAATGTAGGTACCTACTTAAATAGAGAGAGGGAAAGAGAGAGAGAGAGAGAGAGAGAGAGGAGGGAGAGAGAGAGAGAGAGAGAGATTTTCTAGAGACGGGGGTAACATGACTCATACCTATTATGTGACAATTTCACAAAGGACAGATCGGTAAATAATAATGTCATAAAGTCATAATAAAATTAACACAATAATATCTATACCATTACATTTGTATATATAAAACTCACATTTCTTCCATCCCTCCATGATATAATGTACCTACTTAAATAGAGAGAGGAGGGAGAGAGAGAGAGATTTTCTGGAGACGAATTTATAATTTTTTCAACGTTATGCATGTTGTTATGATAATTATATAAGGTATTAAGGTAAGTATACAGGGTATTCCAAATGCTACCTATATCAAGTATATTAAGTATCATACTTATTATAGAATGTCCATGAGTTCATACCCACACTTGAAAAGAGACAACTTATATTTCCGAAATAAAAGAGATCAAAATTGGATTCTATCCTCATGAAATCGGGATCTTTTCTAGAGACGAATTTATATTTTTTTTCAACGTTATGCATGTTGTTATGATAATTATATAAGGTATTAAGGTAAGTATACAGGGTATTCCAAATGCTATATTAAGTATCATAGTTATTAGAATGTCCATTAGTTCATGCCCACACTTGAAAAGAGACAACTTATATTTCCGAAATAAAAGAGATCAAAATTGGATTCTATCCTCATGAAATCGGGATCGAAGCCAGGGTATTAGGATCCTACCCTGGGATTGGTATAAATAATCGAAATAAAGGAGACATATTTAGATATGCATAACCTACTACCTATTTTTCCGTGGTTCGAACCTACAACCTCCATGTTCAGAGACCCCTTCTCACTTATTTGACGAACATGTTAACAGTAAGGACATGCTATCACACGGGTATAGTATATTGTAAGGTCTAACCTACATACAACGTGTTGTCAAAGGCCTTGTAAGTTTCAAAATTGAGGTATTTTTTCATTCCTAGGGGGTAAGTATACAGGGTATTCCAAATGCTGTATCAAGTATATTAAGTATCATAGTTATTAGAATGTCCATTAGTTCATATTACCCACACTTGAAAAGAGACAACTTATATTTCCGAAATAAAAGAGATCAAAATTGGATTCTATCCTCATGAAATCGGGATCGAAGCCTATGATAATTATATAAGGTATTAAGGTAAGTATACAGGGTATTCCAAATGCTGTATCAAGTATATTAAGTATCATAGTTATTATAATGTCCATTAGTTCATACCCACACTTGAAAAGAGACAACTTATATTTCCGAAATAAAAGAGATCAAAATTGGATTCTATCCTCATGAAATCGGGATCGAAGCCAGGGTAGGATCCTACCCTGGGATTGGTATAAATAATCGAAATATAGGAGACATATTTAGATATGCATAACCTACTACCTATTTTTCCGTGGTTCGAACCTACAACCTCCATGTTCAGAGACCCCTTCTCACTACACTGAAAATAAAATTCCACATTTAGTTAGGTAGGTATTAGGTATATACATAACTGTAAAGTTTTTGAACTAATTTTGATAAAAAGGTAGGTACACCTACCTAATTTAGATACCAGATGCCTAAATCTGGGATATTAGTCTCTGAGATCTCTGAATGATCTCCCTTGGAAAAGTACCTTATGTGTACCTATAAACGCCTTTGATCCATACCAATTCGATCAATTCATTAGTTAAAACAAAAAATTCGGCTTAATTGGGAAGAAAAAAGAGAAGATATCAATCGAGCCCAAAAAGAGATCAGTTAAAAATAAACATTTAAAAAATGAGTTTTCACAGCTACCTAGTACATTCGTTCTGACCCAAATCCGACCCAAAGTTGTGACCTTCATCAGAAACAAATAGCTCATCCCTAAAGGGGATTTAGCTAAAAAATAATACCCTTCTCACTAAAGGGGATTTAGCTAAAAATACCCTTCTCACTAAAGGGGATTTAGCTAAAAATACCCTTCTCACTAAAGAGGATTTCGCTAAAAATACCCTTCTCACTAAAGGGGATTTCGCTAAAAATACCTTTCTCACTAAAGGGGATTTAGCTAAAAAATACCCTTCTCAGTCAACATTATTGCTCTCCAATTGTGGGATTATTTTCCCTCTACAACATTTTCTCCATGGGTTTGGAACTCTCTTTAATTTGATTTAGTATTACAGCTTCTTCAAACAACATCATCCGATTCTTTTCCCAGCGAGGATAATCATGTGAGAAAATGGGAGACACATTTTGTGCTTCCGAGTGTACAAAGGCTTATGAAATATATTGATCAGTATAGGTACTTTATGTAGGTGCCTTGCAAAATACAGCGAGGAAAATGATTAAAAGTAATATAAATATAAAATAAAATCATACCTAGGTACCTACATTTTATTTTCTATTTAGGTATATTACTTTTAATCACTATATATATAGGTAAGTGTATGCTTTTCTTAATAATAATAACTTCATTTCATTTTATGTATTGTCTAAAACCATCACTTGCTATTAGGATAAGCTACAATATTCCATGAGTTACTCATGGATTTGACATAACTACCAGCAGTACCAGCATACCTAAGTACCACCCTAAAGTAATAATCCTACATGTTAGGTGTTATATCGACCTCTCTTAACCTAACGTAATTATGCCACATCTCTTCATTATGGAGTTAAATTTTTCCAGTGGAAAAAAAGGTGGAAGTGCTAATTAGGAGAGAGAACCATCAATTAAATGAAATTAGAAAATTACGTGTCTTTAGAAAAGAGGAAAAGTAAACCTAGTAGATTTAGGTAAAAAGTCAAGTAGAAAAAAAAAGTGGAAGTGCTAATTAGGAGAGAGAACCATTAATTAAATGAAATTAGAAAATTACGTGTCTTTAGAAAAGAGGAAAAGTAAACCTAGTAGATTTAGGTAAAAAGTCAAGTAGGTACATACCTACCTAACCTACAGATAGACTTAAAGGTTACAAATTAAAACAGTATTCAGGTAGGTACAGATATTCACAGGGTAATCTGCTCTCTATTTATCGTACCTACATATATTATGAAGCTCCGCATTACCTGAGATGAGAATAGTGAGGGAAATTCAAAAAATTGGAAGCCCGGTTAGACAGGAAGGTCGCGGGTTCGACTCCCACCCGAGACAGACTTACCTAAAGGTTACAAATTAAAACAGTATTCATATTCAGGTAGGTACAGATATTCACAGGGTAATCTGCTCTCTATTTATCGTACCTACATTATGAAGCTCCGCATTACCCGAGATGAGAATAGTGAGGGAAATTCAAAAAATTGGAAGCCCGGTTAGACAGGAAGGTCGCGGGTTCGACTTCCACCCGGGGCGAACTTCATTCTAAACAGATAAGGTTTGTTATCGCGGAACGGCTGGATTTATCCTATCCCGTCTTCCTTCTTTCTTTACTTTCGGGACGATAAGACCTTGACAGTTACAGTTCCCTCTATCAAACCTTATATATAAAAGAAGACTTCTATCTAGAATCGAGAAAGTTCAAAGTACCCTATTGATCAAATTAAAAGTTATATAACCTGTGATGTGGTCGACCCTGGCTTAAAAAGAACCCGTAACTCATTCAACTCGCTGTAAAGTATCCTCTCTCCCTTCCTCCCCTTATTATTCCCCTTTCCTGTTTCACTCTCAGCCAATCAAAAGGCCAAATATCCAAGAGTTGTTTCTCTATTTATTCCAAAAGCAAGTAAGTTTGTGAACCCAGGTGTAAAATTAACTACCAAGTGGTACGTGACAGACCGTTGCCACCATACAGAAAGTTAGACGTTGCTTAACACGAAGTACCTACCTAATAATTCGATCAAGTCTTTCTTTTTCCTTTTCATAAAGGGGAGAATGAGAGGAGTAACTGCGGTAAATACCGTAACAGGTGCCGAACCTCAAGTTATGTTTGGACCGGGAAAACGAAGATTACGAAAAAAGAGAGGAGGGAGATAGATATTTATGTGTTTAGCACATTGCATATCCAAAAAATTCAACAGGCGCTCATACAAAAGGCTAATTCGAAGAAAACTGAGGTACCTAACAATAGTATTGGTTGATGACAGTGAGAGTGATTGGCAGATCGCGTTATTCTGCCCATTGCACAACTACATACTGAAACTTAATTTATCCTTAGCCGTACCATATTCGATCAAGTAGGTAGGTACTTGCTTAAACTTAAAACGCCTAGATTTCTAGACGCTTTCCTCCAAAATTTGACCGTTACTCTGACCCAAATCCGACCCAAAGTTGTGACTTTCATCAGAAACAAATAGCTCATCCCTAAAGGGGATTTAGCTAAAAAATAATACCCTTCTCACTAAAGGGGATTTCGCTAAAAATACCTTTCTCACTAAAAGGGATTTAGCTAAAAAATACCCTCCTCAGACAACATTATTGCTCTCCAATTGTGGGATTATTTTCCCTCTACAACATTTTCTCCATGGGTTTGGAACTCTCTTTAATTTGATTTAGTAATTTCCAAATCTAAAATCTGATTGCAATAGTTTGTTATTTAATAAACTCTCTCTCTCTCTATCTCTTTCTTTCTTTCTTTCTCATCTTTTCCTCGATTTTTCTCTCTCTCTCTTTCTTTTAGTTTAAAAATACAAATCCAAGATCAAATAAAAATAAATGAATAATTGCATTGAACTTTCATGCGGTCAGCAAAGAGAAAGACAGAGGTAGGGTAGGTTGAGAGGGAAAGAGAGAGAGGGGGGTGAGTTAATAGAATTTGTTTCCATGAGAAATGAACTAAACTAGAAAACCAATAGGAGAGAGAGAGAGAGAGAGGGGGGAGGAAGGGGAAGGAGCTAGATAGAGAAAAAGACATAGAGATTTAAAGAGAAAGAAAAAATAAATAAGTAAAAACGAAAAACTTAAGCTTTATCCATCTTTTGGTCCTCTTTCTCTCTCTCTCTCTCTCTCTCTCTCTCTCTGTGTCGCTCTCTCTCTCTCCCTCTCTCAATATAAATACAGATCCTAGGGTTATGGAATCTAGGCACGTCTGTGTATGTTGTCATACTAGATGTCTGTCTCATATTAAACGTCTAAACCCAACGGTTCTCAAGTCGATTTCCAGTAAGAAGGTTGAGGGTTCGAGTTTACCTTCGGAGAAAGAGATTCCTAGCTTGCGTCAGTCCTTGGTTCAGAAAATTTCTCTGGCCATTCACGGTACCCTCTGAAAAAATATGTATGATGTGAAGAGATGGTTTATTCTATAGCAATGAAACAACTGCTTTATTAGATTCATGTGGTCTATGTCGTAGCATACACACCTCGTATTTATCAGATAGGCGATAAGAAACACAATACTTCCCATCTATGCTTCTGATAAATCCAGTGCTTTGCTCTAAATGTAGAAACATACAACCCTCACGTCACGTGAACTCATGGGGAATCAGAAAGATGTTGTTCAAAGTTCTCCCATAATATACAATATAGTAGGTGATTTAGAGTGGTCATAAAATTTAATCGGGGTCAAGACATTTTTGTCAAGCCTTAACATTTCACAGTATGCTTCTGATAAATCCAGTGCTTTGCTCTAAAGGTAGAAACATACAGCCCTCACATCACGTCACGTGAACTCATGGGGAGTCAGATAGATGTTGTTCAAAGTTTTTCCATAATATACAATATAGTAGGTGATTTAGAGTGGTCATAAAATTTAATCGGGGTCAAGACATTTTTGTCAAGCCTTAACATTTCACAAAATCATAGGTAGGTAATTCATAATTTATTTTCTCCACTGTGGGTTTGAACCCACAGTCTCCTTTTAACCGGGCGAGAACCTTGTAACCACGCCACTGTGTTAATTTGAAAACGCTTTGAATATATAGGTAGGTAATTCATAATTTATTTTCTCCACTGTGGGCTTGCTTGAACCCACAGTCTCCTTTTAACCGGGCGAGAACCTTGTAACCACGCCACTGTGTTAATTTGAAAACGCTTTGAATACGAGGTACCACCAGAATAAATCAAATATCTCTCATTCATTATTATTGTTTTTATTTTTATTTAAATAAAATTTCCTTTTCAAATCCACCAAATAATGTGTTGAGAATACTAAAATCTTCAATAGAAAGAATTTGTACCGACTTAGGAACTGTTTTCTTGAAATTAATTATTACGACCTTAAGGTTAGAAATGAAATAATTCCTTTTAAATTAAAGGCAATCTTTTGAATTAAGTAATTGGCTTTTAATCAATTAAAATATCAAGTTGTAATTTTTTATTATAAGTTTCATATTTTAATGTTTTGAACAGTAAAGACTAATAAAAGTGAGTCTTTTCTAAAATGTAACAAAAATGTTGATCCTAACTGAAGAACTTACTGAACACATGCACGCTTAATAAGACTGAAGACTTGTTCATCACTTCAAACACAATGTACATATTCTCAATTCTTCAAATCCTGTTAACATGCTATGTGATTGGTAAGTAAACTATTCATGTAGGTACAAACTAATGAAATGTTTTGTTTTAATGAAATCACAGGTACCTAGGTAAATGCTAAAATGTAGGTATAATTCTTCATCTGTCAATCTGTCATGTGTGTTTAGTGGATAATGGATATGTAAACCTTACAACAAAACTATGTCCCTATTAGGTAGGTATACCTAACTTAATATGTCCAATGACCATAGCTAACTCAAGATTAGATTTAAGTTTGACCCTATTTCTCATCTCTTGCTCATCCCCCCCACCACCTCCATCTATTGAATATATTTGTTTTAATTGTTTCCGTGGAAATTGTTATTCGGTAGATAATTATTATTTTAGCATAAACTTCTATGCAGCACAGAACTTGGTAAAAAGAAAAAAAACTTGTACATAATCATTTTCATATTCAATTAAGGCTCATATACTCGATTGATATGCAAATTTAGCCACAAGTCTGTAGCGAAATCTGTTAGGCCAGCTTGTAAAAAAGCAATCTGAGACCCTTTTGAAAACTTTTCTTTGATTTCTGCAAAACAGGGTGTTTCAAATTTTATACCATCTTGAATTAATGGATGACCCTACTTGCGTACAAATGTCCTTGATACGTACCAGAAATTAAGGAGAGTACTTACTTACTGACAACTACCTCACAAATTTTCCCCTATCCTAAAACCTAAAACAAACAAGTGATACCAACAGTTGGTAATGTTGGTAAATCCATCAGAAGTACTTTCATGTTTTTCTCTTCACAGTACCTACAAATCTTGAATCTTTGAGAGTTTACGACATTTCAGTCCGGGAAACATGATTCCTGCTTCCTCTCTTATAATTATAGGGGGAGTTTGGACCCTACTTGCGTACAAATGTCCTTGATACGTAGGTACCAGAAATTAAGGAGAGTCCTTACTGACAACTACCTCACAAATTTTCCCCTATCCTAAAACCTAAAACAGACAAGTGATACCAACAGTTGGTAATGTTGGTAAATCCATCAGAAGTACTTTCATGTTTTTCTCTTCACAGTACAAATCTTGAATCTTTAAGAGTTTACGACATTTCAGTCCGGGAAACATGATTCCTGCTTCCTCTCTTATAATTATAGGGGGAGCTTTTTTCTTTGGAAGAAAATAGACAACTACCTCACAAATTTTCCCCTATCCTAAAACCTAAAACAGACAAGTGATACCAACAGTTGGTAAATCCATCAGAAGTACTTTCATGTTTTTCTCTTCACAGTACAAATCTTGAATCTTTGAGAGTTTACGACATTTCAGTCCGGGAAACATGATTCCTGCTTCCTCTCTTATAATCATAGGGGGAGCTTTTTTCTTTGGAAGAAAATATTTTTCTGTAAATAAATTAGTGGGAGGGTGTGTCTTGAAAATATAATTTAATGAAAACTAAAAATGAAAGAGGAAAATTATCTGAGCGCACGGCAGTGCGCCAGGCCAAGTTCCAGAAAGCACGCCTGTGTATTTTTACACGAACCGATTCGGCAGGTTTTTCTCACCTTCATAGATCGGATTCCTCTAAAGATAAACTTTTGAATAAGCACGCCTGTGTATTTTTACACAAACCGATTCGGCAGGTTTTTCCCACCTTCAGAGATCGGCTTCCTCTAAAGATAAACTTTTGAAATTCAGGGCACATATTTAGGTAAGGTATATAAACATACCTTGAAATATCTTAATACCAAGTAGTTCCGGAGATATACGTAGAGTTGCAAAAATCGCAATTTTTTTACTCACTCACTCACTCATCAAAATGATTAGGCACTTCCCGATGTCGTAGAAACTTGAAATTTGGCAGGATGGTAGGTTTTGATGAGTAAGTAAAGGGAAAAATCTGAAAATCGGCAAAAGTTGCACTGGGCTCTGCCCACAGGTGGAAATAACCGCTTTTTTGCGGTTTTCACTAAACGGTTAGAGATATCGAAAAAGTTATGAAGGTAGACCCCCCAAAACCATACCTAAATATACCTAGTAGGTTTTGATGAGTAAGTAAAGGGAAAAATCTGAAAATCGGCAAAAGTTGCACTGGGCTCTGCCCACAGGCGGAAATAACCGCTTTTTTGCGGTTTTCACTAAACGGTTAGAGATATCGAAAAAGTTATGAAGGTAGACCCCCCAAAACCATACCTAAAACCCCCCAATATTGATTTTTATTAACATCAGAACAACGGTTAGCGGTGTTTTACCGTGTTTTAAATACATTTCGACCGCTTTTTTTACTGACTAAAGGCTTAGTTAAGTAGGTACCTATTGAAAATGATATGGTACCTATTACATATAGATATGTTGATATCTACTACCATGACATGACAAAAATGATAGACAACAATAATAACAACAACAACAACAACAACAACAACAACAACAACAACAACAACAACAACAACAACAACACTAACAAAAACAATAAAATCAACAACAACAGCAACAACTTACATGGAAAAAAATCAAAAGCTTGCAAAGAGCTCTAGGTACCTAGAATATAGGTAGTTCCTGATTTCTCTGACAGTGAGCAATACAAACATTAGATAGAGTGATAGAGCATTGTGCATTACCACTCGCTACCCCTCCCTTCCTTCTTGTAGGCAAGAACGGGTAGTTTTGCGAGAAAAGTTTTCCTGAATGAATACATTTCTTAATTACTTAATTTAAATATAAAATATGAAATCATCAAAAAGTTCTCTTGACAAAACCAGTGCGAAACCTAGGGTGGAAAATATTATTTTTTCTTTTGAAATCTACCATGCATGGGTCTGTTTATGGGAATTCTACGATTTAACATTTTAACTTAATCTTTAATCGTATCTACAATTCTACATTAGGTAATTGTGTTATAAAACTTAATAATTTTCAATATTTAACTGACTTTTATTTTATTTAAAGAAACTTATTTTTAAAACATTTCATTTACTTTTTTGAACGAACGAAGTGGGGTCCAATTTTCAACTTGATGTTTTTTACTTTCCTTATCCTATACTTCCTATAGGAAGGAAAGTAATGTAATCGGGTCAAATTTTCGATGGTCAGTTTTTAGTGCCAAACGTTAGTTTTTCTGCTTGTTTCGCGATAACGCTCGAACGAATTATTCGATTTTTATGAAAATTGGCATTTATGTATTCTCTCCATTTTTGAGCATTCTCCACTACTGTGTTTCCAGCTAATAGTAATTTCAACACTTCACACTCAAAGTACATAATTATAATTACCTATTTAACGGTAAGAGCTAGAGACTTGAAATTTGGTATGTAGCTGTCAAATGTGATTTTTTTTCGTTAGTTTTTCTGCTTGTTTCGCGATAACGCTCGAACGAATTATTCGATTTTTATGAAAATTGGCATTTATGTATTCTCTCCATTTTTGAGCATTCTCCACTACTGTGTTTCCAGCTAATAGTAATTTCAACACTTCACACTCAAAGTACATTTCGTTAGTTTTTCTGCTTGTTTCGCGATAACGCTCGAACGAATTATTCGATTTTTATGAAAATTAGCATTTATGTATTCTCTCCATTTTTGAGCATTCTCCACTACTGTGTTTCCAGCTAATAGTAATTTCAACACTTCACACTCAAAGTACATAATTATAATTACCTATTCTATGTAAGTATAATACTTACCTAACACTTGTTTCCGAGAAATACAAGACAGTGCTTCTCAATAGAAAAGAACAAACTTTAAGCCTAGAGATAGAGATAGAAAGAGAGAGAAGAGAGGAGAGAGAGAGAGAAGAGAGGAGAGAAAGAAAGAAAGAGAGAGAGAGAGAGAGAGAGAGATTGATTGATTGATTGATTGAAAATAACATGTTTATTTATTTTAAGACAATATACAATAATGCACGACCTCCTAAGCTAATATTTAACTTATAGAGAGATCGCTCTCACCTCATTAACCTATTTACATAAAATAATAATATTGTAGGTGTAGGTGAAAAAAAAAGGAGAGGGAGGGAGAGAGAGAGAGAGGCCCAAAAGGGATTGTTAAAAACTTGAAAAATCCCTGGCCTGCTTGGCTCATTACTGGGAAACATGAAAGAATTCCTCTCCCCTTCCAGAAAATATTTCGACAACAATTAGGTACAAGGGTACCTACCTACATATTTCTGGCTTTTGTTTTGTTATATGGTAGGTACAATATTTCTTTTAATTCGTTACCGTACACAGACACACATACAGGGTGTCCACTGTTTTAGTTTACAGAAAATAAGGAAGAGAACATTTTAGCTGAAAGTTCGTGCGAGACTGAATTATATTTTCACCAGACACCCTCATCATCACTGGCCAAAATCAAGACTCTGACATACTATGACATCCCCTTCTCTTCATAAAAAACAATTGAACAAAATCATTTATACATGACATAATCGTCAAACTTCTTTGGTTGCTTGATAATTCTCTTGGGACGCACATATACTTCTTCCTCCATTTTTGTTTCCCTCTCATCTTCTATTTCTTCATTTCCATCTTCCTGGTCTTCTTCATCTTCAATTCTTTGCTCTTCCATCTCTTCGTCTTCTTGTGAATCCCCTTGTCCTTCTTGATCTTCTGCTTCAAAATATTCTTCCTGACTGCTATCATCCAACTTTTCTTCTATATTCTCTTCTTGTAGACCACAGATTCTTGGTTTGATGTGAATTTCATTCCTTCTTATAACATTATCATTTTCAGTTTTAATATGATATTCTCTGTTGTTTTCTTTTTCGATAATTGTTCCTTTTTGCCATTCTTTATCAGATGGATTCTTTTTGTACCAAATGGGTTGATACACCGCCAAAGGTTTTCTTTGTACAGTATGTTTGTTATACTGTTTTCCTGCTGCAATGCGATTATGCTGTATATTCTTTTGAATTGTTTCTGAACTTACGATTTGTTGATACTTCTGTATATTGGGTACCTGACATCGCAACCAACGACACATGAATCTACGTGCCGGGCTGAAGTTCACTTTATTAGGAGTATTTCTCCATACTAACAACATTTTATAGAAGTCAACATTCTCTGCGATGGCTTTCTGTATCAGTTGCTTCACAATTTTAACAGCTGATTCTGCTTTTCCATTTCCCTGCTGATGAAACGGACTGCTTGTCTTATGGCTGAACTCCCATTCCTCTGTGAATGCTAAGAACTCCCTGTTGACAAAATTACTGCCATTATCTGATATTACAAGGGATGGGATACCATATCTGCTAAAATTCCTCTTACAAATCACAATCAGGCTCCTTGCCGTCATGTCTGGTAATTCGTCAATCTCAAAGAAGTCTGAGTAGTGGTCTACGGTTACAAGAAATCTTCTTTTCCTGTTATTGATTGTTACCTCGAATACGTCCATGCTCACCACTTCAAACGGGCTCTCTGGTATGATGTGGCTCATCATTTGGATCTTTGCTTGATTTGGCGCGAACCTGGCACACGTTTCACAAGACAATACTTTGTTTCGTACCTGTTCCGTGATACCTGGCCAGAATAACGTTTCTCGTGCCAGTTTCAAAGTTGCTTCCACACCAAGGTGACCAGAATGAAGTTTGTCCAAGAACTCCTTCCTTAGACATTTTGGGACAATTATTTGATTCCCTTTGAGGATAAAATCATCTTCTATCACGAGGTCTGATCTGAAATTCCAGAAGCATTTCAAACTGTTATCCACATTTTGTTTATTCTCGGGCCATCCATTCAATATCTGTTGGTGTAATCTTTGTAGCTGACTATCTTTTCTCGTTTCAATTTTAAGTTTTTCCAATGACTTGTCACTAATGGACGCTTTTCTGTCTTCCAGATACTGAATTCCTTGCTGTAATTCGTTTACAGTACTGATCTGATCATAACTGTCAAGCTCATACACATCCAGCTGTTTCTCGTCATTTTCAAAAATATTGTAGGTGTTATACGTATAATCTTATGGGAACCACTTACTGGGTAGGACGGGAAACAAATCAAATGGTTTTCTTAGAGACTTAGACTATACTGTATGTATATTACACGCTTGACTAAAAGGTAAACATGGGATACTAGAAGCTTACTATACTGAGTAGAATGTTTCTGATAGCAATCAGTAATTTAGTAAAACACCATACAATAATGAAAAGACTAAGGGTAAGTAATAAATAAATTAATACAAAGTCACTCATTACAACATTACATAGTAGAGGGAAACTTTACATACGCATAACATACAGGTAGAGTTCTTTATGTACAGGGTGTCCCAGAATATGTATAATCATTCCTACCATTTTACTCAAAACAGATTGAATTGAGGAGAAACGCGAAAAATCCGTAAGAAATTTTGTTGATGGTGGGATTCGAACTCAGGACCTTTTGCACCACAAGATCAATAATTGTGGCCCTATCTTCATAGTTAGCTTTTTCTTCCAAATGGAGCAGTTGCAAATGGGTAAAAATTATTATTAAATGGTCGTAGTAGAGGGAAACTTTACATACGCATAACATACAGGTAGAGTTCTTTATGTACAGGGTGTCCCAGAATATAATGATTCCTACCATTTTACTCAAAACAGATTGAACTGAGGAGAAACGCGAAAAATTCGTAGGAAATTCTTTGACCTCATTTGGGGTTATTTTTTCATCCTCTATTCAAATTATATCATAGCCAGTAAATTTTGTTGATGGTGGGATTCGAACTCAGGACCTTTGCACCACAAGATCAATAATTGTGGCCCTATCTTCATAGTTAGCTTTTTCTTCCAAATTGAGCAGTTGCAAATGGGTAAAAATTATTATTAAATGGTCGATTCCTACGTAAAAAGAGTAGTGAAAAATGCAAATCTGAGGTCAAAATTTCGAAAAAATAACTGTAAAAGGTCGAAAATTCAATTTTCATTTTCCGCTCTAATGAAAGAGTTCAAAGATGTGTGACGTCAGACTTCAGGCAGTCTTTTGCACCCCAAGATCAGTAATTGTGGCCCTATCTTCATAGTTAGCTTTTTCTTCCAAATGGAGCAGTTGCAAATGGGTAAAAATTATTATTAAATGGTCGATTCCTACGTAAAAAGTAGCGAAAAATGCAAATCTGAGGTCAAAACTTCGAAAAAATAACTGTAAAAGGTCGAAAATACAATTTTCATTTTCCGCTCTAATGAAAGAATTCAAAGATGTGTGACGTCAGGCTTCAGGCAGTTGCCTCGCTAGGTAGCGCCACTATGCAAGCGCGCTTGCGGAGGAGCAGAAAGAAATGCCCAGAAACGTATTCGCAACAAACACATTAATCTCCTGCCTGCGAGGGAGTTTTGCTCGGAACATTTGATGTGACGTCATCGCCTACGGGAGCATATGCCGTGACGTCAAAGTTGACGATTTACCGGTATTTTTTAAATTTGTTATTGTATTCAGTACACTATACATGTGGGTATTTTTTCTCTCTCTCTTTGTTATTGTATTCAGAGTACACTATAATGCGCAGAAACGTATGCGCACAAACACATTAATATCCTGCCTGCAAGGGAGCTGAACATTTGATGTGACGTCATCGCCTACGGGAGCATATGCCGTGACGTCAAAGTTGACGATTTACCGGTATTTTTTAAATCGATTTATCTCGGGATCTAGAACTTTGGAACATCACCCAAGTAAGCGCAACTGTTCTATTGTGAGTTGTGTTCGAGCTTGAGTCTCAACTGTAGGCTATAATATCAGTACAGACAAGCAATAGGGTAAGCGAACTAGGAACAGTCAGGGATAGGTAGGTAGGTAGGTAATAACTAGAAGTAGTGTGCATGACATTTCGTCATTTACAGCTAGCTATATTCACATTAGCACTTTATAGAACGTGTTAATTACAAGGAAAATAGGGAGGTAACAATACTACCTTCCCTTCTACTGTTTAGGTTAGGGTGCCTGGTTTTTAATACCCTAAAAAAATCCATCTGTTTTTATCCACCTGGTGGAGAAATGGGAGATCTGCTTTTGTTAATTTAAATAACATTTTGAAGAAGTGTTTCTGTAGAGTGTAGAAACTAGGACTGGTAAAACCCCTAGGATAGGTAATCAGAGTTAAGAATATTGTCGATATGTCATGTTATAAACGGATGGACCTGTTACCGAATTGAGAAGAAGCGTAGAGTGTAGAAACTAGGACTGGTAAGGATAGGTAATCAGAGTTAAGAATATTGTCGATATGTCATGTTATAAACAGAAACAGATGAACCTGTTACTGAATTGTAATGGTATGGAACAATAAAAAAATGTCGAATAACCTAAATTACTGAAAAATGGAGGTACCTAGGTACTATCAATTATAATACGTGATAGTCATGCTATCATGCAGATCTAACAATCAAAGTCAGTCATAGAGTAGGTACCTAGTGTAAAAAAAAAAAAAAAAAAAAAAAAAAAAAT
>NW_007377515.1:235737-238735 GCF_000475195.1 Diaphorina citri
TTTTTTATGTGTACATATCACATGCCTTATGTTATTGTTTCTCTCTCTCTCTTTTTTTTATGGTGTTCATATCGGACATGACTTATGTTGTTGTTTCTCTCTCTCTTTATTTTTGTGTGTGTACATTTCACATTTCTCTCTCTCTCTCTCTCTTTGTTATTGTATTCAGTACACTATACATGTGGGCATTTTTTCTCTCTCTCTCTCTCTCTCTCTCTCTTTGTTATTGTATTCAGTACACTATACATGTGGGTATTTTTTCTCTCTCTCTCTCTTTGTTATTGTATTCAGTACACTATACATGTGGGTATTTTTTTTTCTCTCTCTCTCTTTGTTATTGCATTCAGTACACTATACATGTGGGTATTTTTTCTCTCTCTCTCTCTTTTTGTATTCAGTTTTCTCTCTCTCTCTTTGTTATTGCATTCAGTACACTATACATGTGGGTATTTTTTCTCTCTCTCTCTCTTTGTTATAGTATTCAGTACACTATACATGTGGGTATTTTTTTTCTCTCTCTCTTTGTTATTGTATTCAGTACACTATACATGTGGGTATTTTTTCTCTCTCTCTTTGTTATTGTATTCAGTACACTATACATGTGGGTATTTTCTCTCTCTCTCTCTCTCTTTGTTATTGTATTCAGTACACTATACATGTGGGTATTTTTTTACTCTCTTCTAAGGACTAGGACCAAGCCAACAATGTATTTATTATATACCTTTAACATTAGGAAGAGAGAAAGAATGGGAAGAACAGAAA
The DNA here is from genome assembly GCF_000475195.1 of Diaphorina citri. Lineage (NCBI taxonomy): Eukaryota > Metazoa > Arthropoda > Insecta > Hemiptera > Psyllidae > Diaphorina > Diaphorina citri. The sequence goes on from NW_007377515.1 coordinate 236,500, forward strand.
GCAGATTCTATCACTTGAATTGAATTACAGAAGCGATAAATTTCTAATTAGGCTCCTATTAACTTAATTACAAGGAAAATATAGGGAGGTAACAATACTACCTTCCCTTCTAATGTTTAGGTTAGGGTGCCTGGTTTTTAATACCCTAAAAAATTTCATCTGTTTTTATCCACCTGGTGGAGAAATGGGAGATCTGCTTTTGTTAATTTAAATAACATTTTGAAGAAGTGTTTCTGTAGAGTGTAGAAACTAGGACTGGTAAAACCCTAAGGATAGGTAATCAGAGTTAAGAATATTGTCGATATGTCATGTTATAAACAGATGGACCTGTTACTGAATTGTCATGGTATGGAACAATAAGAAAATGTCGAATAATAACCTAAATTACTGAAAAATGGAGGTAGGTAACTAGGTAGGTACTATCAATTATAATACGTGATAGTCATGCTATCATGCAGATCTAACAAACAAAGTCAGTCATAGAGTACCTAGTGTAAAAAAAAATCTAGTATGTACCTACCAAAGCAGTTACAAATCCATCCACTCTAGGGACCATAGGAACCTTTTAGAGAAAATGATTTTCGGTTATCCCAAGGGATTTATACATGATAATACGTAATACGAGTACCTACCATACCAGGAGCAGTAGACCGTCAAATGTTATAAATTTGTCATTGATAAACACTACCAGCAGAATACAAAACGGAGTCTTATGATTATTATAATAGCTATTAGCTCCCTATCTACGATATCTTTCAACTCCTACACCTACTTGACAGTGAATTTATCAATTATTTTATCAATAATGTCAATTTGAATTCTAAACGTCTAAAAATTGACGTTATCTAATCTCCAAGATTGTGGAAATTATTCTAAACACTTCTACTGTGAACAACATGCTTTTCTAACTTGAGTGTTTAATAAGCACCTGCTTGCTGATGGCTGATGGCCAGTCTTAACGAATAACGAACGTAGATAGCTTAACAAAAATCGATGATACTGTCATAGGTAGAAAGCTTCAAATAGGCGAGAAGAGATCAAGAGACAGAATACTGAGTGAAATTTTGGTCCTCCGGGCCGCATGATGGCATTTAGGTGCTGTTTCTTTTTTTTTATTTGTATTTATTAAAGTGTTCTAACAAGGTGCTGTTTCTTAATAATCCAGCAAGACCAGAAAATAACCCGTTGAAATACCTACTTACAATCAAAATACAAGTGTTTATTTCAAACGCGCATGCGTGGGGCATCGAACCCACGACCTTCGGCATGGCTAGCGCGTTACCACTGGGCTAACCTCAGGGCGGCGTGATCGGCACAAATTTTCATCACGTTCTACCTAGACCACGTGACGGGTACTTCTTATCACTTGCTAGTTGTTATCAGTTGGTACGTAATTTTGCGTAATTTTGCTAGAGGAGGAAAAATATAGTCAGGATTCGAACCCGTTATACCAGACTCTAAAGTCCACCTCCTCCTTCTTCTTCTTCTTTTTCTTCTTCTTCTTCTTTGCCTTTTCCGTTTCCCGTGTACAGACGGGGTCGGCGTTTTCCGTCAGCCTCTCAATCAGCCCTAACTCGGCTGATTGCTTTGGGCTGACGCTTGCTTTGTTCTACCCTCCAAGTAGGCTGTTCTACCCTCCAAGTAGGCTGCCTCAGAGTCCGTTCCCACTTGTGAGTTTCATACGATTTTTTTTTTTTTTTTTTTTTTAATGTCCTGTTGTTAACCTATTTTAAATTATATTGTTCCTATTCAAAAAGACACGATTTTTTTTTTTTTTCGTAGGAACCGGAGTCTATATCATCACTCGATGACGACTACGGTTCATATTTATTTCGTGATTCAATAATAGAAGGACACAGAGCATGGAACACAAATAAATGGATCCATTAGCATAAAGACTTCACGTTTTTTCCCCCGGCTACAAACGAGCGCATGCCAAGCAATTTTCAAAATAGGATTTACAGAGATAGTATACCCTATATTGAAAGAGAGACGGTTTGGGGGAGGTCGTTCGTCGCAGGAACCTAATCGTCCGTCGTTAGACAGCGCCCAAATTTGAAACCGGGAAGCAGTGCGTGCACAAATACTTCCCATCACTTCGGCCCCTCTCTGGAGACGGAATTGTACTACTTTCTCCGGGTGTAATTTAAACAGGAACCTTTTAAAAGGAGTACTTCCCCTTTTCCAATTATCTTACGGGCGGGCGCACAGCGGATCTTTTTTTTTTTTTTTTTTT
>NW_007377515.1:238829-308803 GCF_000475195.1 Diaphorina citri
CTCCTTCTTCTTCTCCTTCTCCTTCTTCTTTTTCTTCTTCTTCGCCTCCTTCTCCTTCTTCTTCTTCTTCCTCCTCTCCTTCTTCTTTTTCTCCTTCTTCTTCTTCTTCTTCTTCTTCTTTTTTTCCTTCTTCTTCTTCTCCTTCTCCTTCTTCTTCTTCTTCTTCTCCTTCTTCTTTTTCTTCTTCTTCGCCTCCTTCTCCTTCTTCTTCTTCTTCCTCCTCTCCTTCTTCTTTTTCTCCTTCTTCTTCTTCTTCTTCTTCTTCTTTTTTTCCTTCTTCTTCTTCTCCTTCTCCTTCTTCTTCTTCTTTTTCTCCTTCTTCTTTTTCTTCTTCTTCGCCTTCTTCTTCTTCTCCTCCTTCTCCTTCTTCTTCGCCTCCTTCTCCTCCTTCTTCTTCTCCTTCTCCTTCTTCTTTTTCTTCTTCTTCGCCTCCTTCTCCTTCTTCTTCTCCTTCTCGTTCTTCTCCTTCTTCTTCTTCTTTCATATACCTACCTACCTACCTACATAGTTGATTGATATTTGATTTGAAAACTGATAGTTGATGGAACCCACTAGACACTAGACTTTACTCGTACCTACAATGTTTACAATATTATGTACCTACTACCTATTTTATTATGTAGGTACCTAATAATTACCTATAACTATTAGGTACCTATTTTATTCAACGTCATAAATGGACGTGATCGATCGATGTTTTTTTCGTGATTCAGTTTTACTCTGATCTTGTTTTCTTGTTTGTTTCATAAGCTTTTATCAACCCGGTATGTCCAGTTTTTATACTTTCCTTGTCGAGTAACGAGTAAGTCAGGTACATCTCTATGTACTCTGATGAAGTGTTTCGCACATCGAAGCGTTTACCCCTTCTTGTGAGTTTTTTATTATGATTTTTTTTTTTTTTAAAGAGGTTTGACAGAGGGAACTGTAACTGCTATGGTCTTGATGTAGCTTAACTTGAGTGATCCTCTGGGAACTTGTGTGTTGAAAGTCATCTGGAGGAAGTTATTTATGACCTAGGTACGACTTGTTATTTGGAAGCTATGAAATCTTATTCAACAAAAGCATGAACAATTCTGACCTCACTGCACAGAAATGGGTTAAAGCACTTGTGTGTGAAAGGAAGATGATAAAATAAAATATTGATAGATGATAAAGTTCTCGATATATTTGGACTCAGTTTGATCGAGAAATCCGAATTGAAAATTTTCCGTTTTCAACCTTGTTTTTGAAAGCAAACTTTTTGGTGAGTAAATATTGATTGATTAATTAATCTAGGAAGTAGATGGTTAAATAAGTATTATTATATATATAAAAAAAACGTAGTAATTAAATTGGGAAAAATGTTAACAGTAGAAAGAGATAACAGAAATAAGTAGATATTTTTGTAGATATAGACATTTACTTGGCTTTTATTTTTTGTCTGTCCTTGAAGAAAAAAATCCTGTTTTTTTTTAAGAAAGAGGAGTGAAATATTTACAACGCCTGGAAACGAAAAAAACGCCCAGAAAATTTCTGACTTGACAGGGAATCGAACTTAGTGACTCCTGATAAAGAATCTACTCTTGAAGTGCTAGGCCACAAAGGTAGCGATACAGTTGAACCTAGATATAAAAGTAAAGAGCCCGTTATTTTGGATCCTCTTGTAGCTTGTATCCCAGTTAAATTGCAAAACCAAGGCAGGTAGAAATAATAGTAATGAAATTTTCCGCATTAAGAAATATAGGTATAGATTTGTGATTGAAAAACACCTGTCCGGAAAATTGCAATAATGGATGTTTCCTCAATTGCGTTATTTCATACGTAAAACGTTCCATTGTGTTGCGTCTTGGTTTTGCAACTTTGCACCAATGCACCGCACGTAAACAATTGCCTTGAAAAAACATCCATGAAATGATCCTTGTTTACAAAATTCCCTGAAATTCCTTAGCCGACAGTATAAATAATGTAAATTAATTTATCGTAAAATATGTTGTTTAAAACCAGGTTTGGATAAGTCCTTCTATGGGGACAGACCGACCGACCGACAGACGACACCGAAGCGAATACAATAGCCCGTCCCTTATACCTTTTTTTATTACTATCGTAATAATAAAGAAAGGACGGGCTGAAAAGTTATAATGAAGTGTTCTTGCCAGCATCTTTATTACCTTGGAGGGTAGCTCGTCTGTGTTGTAAGGGCTAGGTCGGAGGTTCAATTTCCGCCCGGGGCGAACTTCATCCGAAACAGATAAGGTTAGTTTTCGGAAAGGCTGGCTTTCTCCTATCCTGTCCCTCTTCTCTCTTTTATTTCGGGACAAAAAAGAAAAATTCCGTTGGTCCTCATTTTTCCTGCTCTATGACTTTGAAACATCACCCAAGTAAGCGCAACTGATCTATTGTCCGTTCAGGATAAAATTCCTTCCGGCCGGGAATCCAACCCACTCACTGTGAATTAAGAGAAATATCAAAGATAATTCCAATCTCTCTTGAATAAATCTAAAGATATACCTACCTAGATAATTTTCCTCGATTTTGTAAGAGGATATTTTTTTCCACTGTTGCTTTCTTTTGGCCTTGTGTCCCGAATGTAGGAATTATACCTATTATAGTAATTATTATATTGCAGATGTTTTCTCACTTACTCGTAGTTACCTACCTAGTTTATTATAATTCAAATATTGTAGGTATCTATCTACCCATCATCAGATTACTTTGTATGTACCTACCTACCTACCTAGTTGGCGATAATTATCTCAATATTAATTAATATAATAATCCATTATTATTACTACCTACATACGTAATTAAGTGTAACTAGATACAGCTAGTTATTATTCCACAGTTATAGAGCAGGCCCAATAGTTTCATAGAGATATTTTGTTGTAACCTTCGCAGAAAGTCTCGCCAATTACCTACACAACTGCGTGCAAGGTATTAGGTGCATACTTTACTCATAAATCTGACCTTCACTAGTTTTCCCCACACTCAAAGATAAGTGAGATGAGAGAAAATACTCTAAGGGTGCTGGTGCTCTCGGCTTTTAAAGAACAAGCCCAAGTCCTCACGATGGTTGACTGCGGTTCAGGACGAGCCAATTGAACAGGGCTAGAGACCATCACCCCGGAGTATGGCAGAAGAAAAAAAGATATCCTCTCTTTATTCTGCCATCACCATTCGGCTACAGCTGAAACCGCTACAACAACAACAACAACACCAACAACAACAAAATACTCTAACCCTAGATCCTATCAGTGGGACCATCCTTTGAGAAAAGGTATCTAGAGAAGAACTACGAAAAATGAGCCGTAAATCTTTCTTGTTCTTACTAGTATACTCTCACTACTTACATATTAAGTAAAACTCCGTAATAAAATAACCGATAACTGAGGTACGTAGGTAGTAAGGTAGGTTAACTTCCTGTCAATCGCTACAAATAACACCGTTACGTTCACTCTTCTTTTCCTTGCAGACAATTCTAATCTTCTCGAAAAAAAAATTGAATTTTTGACTTTTTTTTTTTTTTTTTTTTTTTTTTTTTTTGTCGTAATAAAATAACGGATAACTGAGGTACGTAGGCAGTAAGGTAGGTTAACTTCCTGTCAATCGCTACAAATAACACCGTTAACGTTCACTCTTCTTTTCCTTGCAGACAATTCTAATCTTCTACTGAACATCTCACACACTGGTTGATAGATTAATCAGTGTGGACAATAGCATCTCGAGATTTCCATTATATCTCTCCCACTAACCTTGGACATTCTCCGAAGATAACCATGTCTCACCTAACAGACCGTGACATACCGATGGCATTCGGTTCGCAAGAGACCGTCAGTTGTCCGCTAGCCGGGAAACGCGCAGCATCGGGCGTGACCAAATCATCCCAAAGCGCCGGCACTGAGGGGCATCCGGAGAAAAGTGTCCACGGGGCGCGAACTTGCGAATATTTCCAAACGCGTCGCTGGAACTGTGACCGTACCGAGGAAAGTGAGTTCCCTCAAGAGTACGGTTTGTTGTCGAGTCGTCCGATCCAGATTGGTAAGCATGAGGCCGACATAAAACACTGTTGCGTCAGCCCCTGTGACACCTCCGTGTTTGACCAGCTGAAAAGTTTGAACTTGACCGCTAGTGCGGAGCTACCGTCAGGTTATATGGCGACAAGAACCGCTCCGTGTGACTTCAACGCGTTTGGAAAATGTGACGGTAAAGTTGCTGACAAAGTCGAGCTGTTTTACGGTAACCCATTACGTCATGGTTGGGACGAACCAGGTGACTGCGATCACACTGGGTACGGAAAGCGAAGAGCTGCAGACACTTCAGAGGACACCTGTTGTAAGAAATGTCGTGTACTATGTGATAGACATACAAACGCGTGCCAGCACAAGGAGGACCGTGACATACCGATGGCATTCGGTTCGCAAGAGACCGTCAGTTGTCCGCTAGCCGGGAAACGCGCAGCATCGGGCGTGACCAAATCACCCCAAAGCGTCGGCACTGAGGGGCATCCGGAGAAAAGTGTCCGCGGGGTGGGAACTTGCGAATATTTCCAAACGCGTCGCTGGAACTGTGACCGTACCGAGGAAAGTGAGTTCCCTCAAGAGTACGGTTTGTTGTCGAGTCGTCCGATCCAGATTGGTAAGCATGAGGCCGACATAAAACACTGTTGCGTCAGCCCCTGTGACACCTCCGTGTTTGACCAGCTGAAAAGTTTGAACTTGACCGCTAGTGCGGAGCTACCGTCAGGTTATATGGCGACAAGAACCGCTCCGTGTGACTTCAACGCGTTTGGAAAATGTGACGGTAAAGTTGCTGACAAAGTCGAGCTGTTTTACGGTAACCCATTACGTCATGGTTGGGACGAACCAGGTGACTGCGATCACACTGGGTACGGAAAGCGAAGAGCTGCAGACACTTCAGAGGACACCTGTTGTAAGAAATGTCGTGTATCATGTGATAGACATACAAACGCATGCCAGCACAAGGAGGTAACTAGAGAATCTTGTGGCGATACCGGGAAATGCCTTCAGAACAATGACAAGACTTTGGTTAACAAGGCGGAAGCTAGAGAATTCTGTGGCGACATCGAGAGATACTCTTGTAGCAATGACAAGACTTTGGTGAGCAAATGTACCGCATATGACACTAACAACAATACCGACGGAGACCTGGATAGCTACTACAAATTCCCGCGATCCATAGACAATCTGCCTCAGCTGAATTGTTTGGCGGATTTGGTGGAAGAGTTACATCGGATCTTCTCGGACGACCACGTCAATGTGGACTATGTCAAATTTGTGATGAAGTCGTACAAGAGCAACCCCATGGAGTGGCGGAAATACTCCAAGTTTGACAAATACAAGTGAGTCCTTATCTAGCATGTATTGCATGTATCTCACCATCTAAAAACGCAATTATTTAGCGTAAGTTTTTTCACCTAAAAACCCAATTCTTTAGCCTAGTAAAGGGGCTTTTGAGCCCTATCCCGAAAGTACCTGGGAATAATTCAGATAGGTGGGTAATATATGTTTCAATTTCTGAATAGAGGTGCTACTGCTACTGCAATGGGTAGGACCTGTTAATAATCGGTACCTAGGTTCTCATTTGAACGGCAGATGTGAATAGGTACTCCTACTTAATCGCCACTAAGAAAATTACGAATGAGACTAAAAAGTCCCTTTACACCAGCAGTCTAAACAAGGTCTCATGCACTTTGTAATAGTAATTCTGACCCTCTCATTCCTTCGTCAGATATACCCGGAACCTGGTAGACGCTGGCAATGACAAGTTCAACCTGATGATCCTCTGTTGGGGAGAAGGTCACGGGTCTTCGGTGCACGATCACGCTGACGCTCACTGCTTCATGAAAATGCTGGACGGATGTCTGACCGAAACCCGGTATGCCTGGCCTCAGACAGATGAGGATGGGGAGGAGAAACCTCTGCAAGTCATTGGCAAATCCCCGCTCAAACTGAATGAAGTGTGCTATATTAATGGTAAGAACAGTAGTTGTAAGGGTGGTCTAAATATAGGTGAATACTTAGGGTCTTATTGATACTTCATGAGCTTCTAGGACAAGGAAAGAAAAAAGAGATAGGCCTCGATTCTAGCATTAGCTCTCAATTGTACACTTCTAAGGTCAGGTGTTTAGCTTTTTCGTCACATTGCCTACAATTCAAGCCGGATCCTCTGAATTTACGAAGTTTAGGGACAAATGGCGATGCGATGTTTAGACTGCGGAATTAAGAAAAGCTCATTCTCGCAGCATAAACAGGCTATCGGAGGCAGTGCGTCAGGCCAGGTTCCATCAAGTACGCCCGTGTTATTCTATTCTACGTATGCGTATATCATGTTTCATTGTAAACTCTTTTGATAAATACAATAAATTTTATTGTAATTGTTTCTTTATTATTCTATTTTATACTACCTATCCTATGTTTCAGACTCACTCGGGCTGCATCGTGTAGAAAACAGCAGCTACGCCGACAGAGCGGTCAGCCTGCATCTGTACTCCCCACCATTCAACGCATGTTCCGTGTTTAATGAGAGAACCGGCCACAAGACGGTCAGCAAAGTCACCTTCTGGTCTAAGTTTGGGAAACGAGAGAAAAAGGTAAGAACGATATCACCAGATAGTCAGGTGGCTAATTCAAAAAGAGCTCAATTTTTTCAAAGAGGTTTACATTACATTGAAATGGGGGTCTTTTCTGACGAAATTCCTGTGTGTGGAGTCCAGTATAATGTAGGACTATTACACCCCTTCAAAGAAGTTTGATAGAGGGAACTGTAACTGCTAAGGTCTTGTAGTCTCGAAATCGAAGAGAGAAGGAAGACAGGATAGGAGAAAGCCAGACGTTCCGAGAGCGAGCATTATCCGTTCAGGATAAACTCCGTCCCGGGCGGGAATCCGCGGCCTAGCCCTTACAAGGCAAATGCGGTACCAACTAAGCTAACTAGGCTGGCTAAGCATGGTACAGAGAACAATAAATCATTCATTTTCTTTTTCCAGACCAAAATCGATGACAACCAAGTTCAAGAATTGGATGACAACTGAGGGCGGACCAGTGGTCGGAATGACCTGTTTGTTTCCAAAGGCAATATTATTTTGAATGAAATAATCGTACCTACCTACTTTTAGAGTAGGTAATCTAGGTACTTACCTAGAATAATGGAGTCTTTGCACTAGACAAAGAATTTAATTAGGTGATTGTGAGAACCTAGGTAGGTACCTATAAAGGTTCTCAGTCTAAGTGCGTGAGAACAAGAACCTAGCTATAAAGGTAGGTAGATAGATACATTTCAAAATACTCAATAGCCAATTTTGTTTGTAATAAACACGGATAATTTATTGCCTAATTATTATTTCAATAAATATACCTTTGAGACAACTGCAGAGTGATTTGCATCGAAAGCAGGAGATTGAGAGTAGACTGCAGCCGACTGAAGTGACCATTGTCCATTTCCCACCAGCCTCGGAGGTAAGCTTCATTTTTTGGCCTAGTTAGATTCTGAGGGTAGCGCGTCTTTGTACGCGCTAGGACTAGGACATTTGAGACAACTGCAGAGTGATTTGCATCGAAAGCAGGAGATTGAGAGTAGACTGCAGCCGACTGAAGTGACCATTGTCCATTTCCCATTAGCCTCGGAGGTAAGCTTCATTTTTTGGCCTAGTGAGATTCTGAGGGTAGCGCGTCTCTGTACGCGCTAGGACTAGGACGCGGGTTCACTTCCCGCCCGGGTCGAATAATAAACAGATAAGGTTCGTTCTGGGAACGGCTATCGTTCTCCTGTCTTTTCCTTCTTGTCTCTTCGGAACGATGAGACATCACTAGTAACAGTTTCCTTTATCAAAACTCTTGGCGAAAAATTGATTGCTGAGCTAAAGGAACTCTTTAGTCCTATTTGAGCAAGATAAACGGGCCCATCAATACCTTGTTTTGTGGACTAAATAAATAAAAATACAGTCTATTTCAGCGGTTTCTACACGGTCCCCTTTTTTCAATGGTGAAGGCTCAATTTCACCAGAGAGCCATTTCCAGAGCCCCCCTAGAAATCCTTCGCGGGCTAGGGGGCCGCGGACCCCAGTTTGCAAATCACTGCTCCATTTTGTTCTGTTCCTGTTTTCAGGCATCCCCTCCAGGCAACACCTGTGATATTCCCCCCCTCCCCTCTCCTCCCCTACAAGTATCCTACCTTCACAACCCCTACCTTGAGCTGAATGCCAAAAGCCAGTTGCTCGTGGATCGAATAACGGAGATCGGATTTCTGCAATCCCGCACTGCGAGAGCCTGCCAGAAATTTGGACCTCACCAAGACAAGGTAAGAAAGTCAAAATAAGTTGTATTTTTTATCCTCTCTATTCCTGAAGAGGCAGCAGAGGTGATTTCTTTGCCACACTTGCTGCCACGGGCCACTTATGTATTTTCAATTGTTATCTGAAAAAGGGCCTCTGAGTGAAATTTTGCTCTTTTTTTATATATATATATAAAAAAATCCAAGAATTAAAGAGTCTCTTTCATGTCAAGGGAGATGTTTTAATACTTCTGTGTCTGTGGGTAAACACCATGGAATATGCTTTTAAAGCCAGGGTGTTGAAATTGAAAAGCGGCGAAAGTACCACAGAAAGGAATACCTAATAAAATACGGCTATGTTCATTTATACTACTAGGATCTAGGATGAGTCTGAACAGACCCTTTACCGTGTAGGTTTTAGGGAGAGGGGTCACTTTTCTAGGTCTACTTCATATATTAAACCCAGTTTAAAAACAACTTTAGAGGAATTTTTAATGTTTTTTTTTATTTCATTATATTCCATAAATAAGAAACATTAAAAAACTAAGAAACATTTTAAAAAAAAAATGTCGAATGCATTACTTTCCTTCGCTTTCTTCCCATTTCAGATCGTTGAGTTCCTCATTCAAGTCCGTTCGCTGGAAGAACAATTCCCCTCGCTCTCCGCCACTGACCTATGCGAGGAGGCGCTCTTCAAACACAAAGGCGACGTGAGCGCCACTGTCTCCTGTCTCGAGGCTGTTGCGCGACTGACGCGCCTGGGATTTGAACCGAAGCGCGTCATGTCGGTGTTGCGCAGCGTGGGAAACAATGAGGAGCGCGCCCTGGACAAGCTTGTGTCTTGATGACATGCTTCTGTCAGGATGCAATGGATGTAAGGACCTTAGCCTGGATGTAAAAATGTTGCGGCTTTAGCCGATTGCTTTCGGGAAACTTTTGGAATCAGAACCAGTTCCCTGCCGACCTCTGTGGCTAAGTGGTCAAGAGCACTGACTCCACCTAGAGGTGCTGGGTTCAAATCCCGGCCAGGGCGAAAATTTTCAAATTTTCTGACCTAACTTTTCCGTTCTTGGATAGGCATGGGTGTAATAGAAAAGTCCAGGTCGCTCGTCCAGATATTAACCACGTGCACCGTTGCTTAACTTCATTGATCCACAATAAACTGGTGTATCTTTTCTATTCTATTTTGTTCAGTATACATTATATATTACAGGGTTTCATTTCATTAGTACTTATTAAGTAGTACGTACGTTTGAAACATCCTGTAACTTTGTTCTACTATCATGGAAATGGCTCTCTGGTGAAATTGAGCCTTCACCATTGAAAAAAGGGGACCGTGTAGAAACCGCTGAAATAGACTGTATTTTTATTTATTTAGTCCACAAAACAAGGTATTGATGGGCCCGTTTATCTTGCTCAAATAGGACTAAAGAGTTCCTTTAGCTCAGCAATCAATTTTTCGCCAAGAGTTTTGATAAAGGAAACTGTTACTAGTGATGTCTCATCGTTCCGAAGAGACAAGAAGGAAAAGACAGGAGAACGATAGCCGTTCCCAGAACGAACCTTATCTGTTTATTATTCGACCCGGGCGGGAAGTGAACCCGTGTCCTAGTCCTAGCGCGTACAAAGACGCGCTACCCTCAGAATCTAACTAGGCCAAAAAATGAAGCTTACCTCCGAGGCTAATGGGAAATGGACAATGGTCACTTCAGTCGGCTGCAGTCTACTCTCAATCTCCTGCTTTCGATGCAAATCACTCTGCAGTTGTCTCAAAATACTCGCAACGCCTGTAGCGCTCGAGTGGGGAACATTAGAACTACCCACGCCTGCAGCGCTCGCGTGGAGAGAATCGGAACTAGCATCCGTAGACTTCGTATCTTGATCGTTGGAGAAAGCGGAGAGCTGATGAGAAGAATTTTGCTTACTCGAATGCTGAAAGACTTGCGGGAGGTAGGCTTCAGGAACAGGGGGAGCATTGGTTTCTTGGGGTTTATTCGGAGGGGGATGAAAGACTTGCGGGAGGTAGGCTTCAGGAACAGGGGGAGCATTGGTTTCTTGGGGTTTATTCGGAGGGGGAGCATAAGTGTCTTGGGCTTTATTTGAAAGAGGGTGGGCATAAGTGTCTTGGGGTTTATTTGAAAGAGAGGGAGCATAGATTTCTTGGGATTTATTTGAAAGAGAGTGGGGATAATTTTCTTGGGATTTATTTGAAAGAGGAAGGGCATAGGTGTCTTGGGGTTGACTAGGAAGGATAGAGGGGTGAGGTACGGACGGCTGAATATAGGAGGAATGGTGCTGGTCTGAATTAGGAATGGTCGATGGTTGATAGTGGTGAGACGAATCACGGCTACCATCTGTGGGGAAAATGAGAGAGGAGATTAGTAATTTAGATTTTCCACAAAGGACTAAAAGGGTACATCAGTACATTTTGAATTCTTTTATTATTATCTTTTTCTTTTCTGTTTTTCACCTGCCTTAGGCCCGGTACGAGTGTTTTTTCGTGAAATTTTTTTTTGACGATTTTTTTTTACAATCTGAAAATCCATTTTTGATTTGCCATTTTTGACGAAAAACGCCATCTCTCTCACTCAAATGTAGAAAGAAAAAGACAGAAAAACGGCTGCCTTTCTTTTATCCTCTTATTCCTATCCTCTACGATTGCGAGACGGTAAGAGTAGTTCTCCGCAGTAGTTCTGTTGTTCCTCTATAAAACATCTTTAAAAAAAAGTTTGATAGAGGTAACTGCTAAGGTCTTATCGTCCCGCAATCGAAGAGAAAAGAAGACAGGCCAGGAAAAAAAACTTACACTTTGAATATGAAATGCGCCCCAGGCGGACCTAGCGCTTACAAGGCCGACGCTCTACCTTCCAAGCTAACTAGGCTGGCGATCCTCTCTTCGATTGCGGGACGATAAGACCACAGTAGTTACATTTCCCTTTCATAGATCGAAGGCCGGTCGACTATGTTTGGACACACCTTGAAAAAAATCCCCTCCCCTTCTTCATCGACGTCAAAAATTGGCCGGAATAAGCTTCGTTCGGCGCACGAAATGTTCGCGATTCCGCGCCACAAAGCCGGCCAACACTTGCCGGGACGCAAGCGTATCCGCGCGGCTGTTCACGCACATTGTGTACTGACTCCCACCGAGCGACTGTTTGTCGCACGTCGCCGCATGGTACACATGGACGAGGTCCGGATCGGGGGCGCGAAATATGCGCGGTCCTGGGGAAGACGGGGCTCCGGTTCCCCTGAGGGGGTTTTCAACGCCGGAGGGGGCGGGTCCACCGCGTACGAATTTGTCGAACAGGTCCACGTCTTCCTTGCCCCAGCCGGAAATGCTCGAGTCGAACCCGCCAACCTGTGAATCAGAAAACCAGTTGTGTTTTATGATTATCATTTTTTATCATTATTATTTAAATAATTTTGATGGAGGGAACTAAAACCAAGTCTTATCGCCCCGAAATCAAAGAGAGAAGATTAACAGGATAGAAGAAAGCCAGCGGTTCCGAGAACGAACCTTTTCTGTTTAGGACTTTAGGATAAATTTCATCCCGAAGCCGAAACCTAGTGCTTACAAGGCAAGGCTTGGCCAGTAACAAGACTGCCTTCTGGCCTAGTGGAATAAAGCCATTTTTTTTTATTATTATTATTATTATTTTTTCACCTTTTCCCGTGTAAAGACGATGTCGGCGTTTTTCGTCAGCCTCTCAATCAGCCCTAACTAGGGTGATTGCTTTGGACTGACATTTGTTTTTGGCTATAAATATTACGAGTGCATGCCCTTCGCACTCAACCTTTGCTATTTCTTTAGCAACGGAAATTCAGGCTGGTATACTCCCTGTTTAAAGTCCCCCAGCCAGACTAAGCTGGTATACTCCCTGTTTAAATTCCCCAGCCAGACTAAGCTGGTCTACTCCTTGTTTAACCCATTAGCGCCTAGCGTTGCCATGCGAGTATTAACAGTAAATAAAAATCAAAGGGAAAAAATAATTCAGGCGCTAATGGGTTGACGTCCTCCAGCCAGACAATACTAAACCCATTACTGTCAGGAATTCTTACCTTATCGAAGTCAGTCTTATAGCAAGCGGCAATCCCAAATCCGAACGTCCTCCAATACCCTCCCTCCTCACTGATCCTGTAGTGATCAGGCGCGGCATTGCTACTGTACACCAGGGCCGGATCGTACTGACTGTACACCACGGGGAAGTAGACCTGACGCGCGCGCAGCGTGTTGCGTCGAATACGCTCGAGCGCATGCGCAGTGAACAGAATGTCCACGTCTATGAAGAAGAGAAGGTCGTGCGGGTAGCGCACCTGTGACGCGCCTGGGAATGAAATGTGGGGAATGAGTTAAGTGGCAGAGAATCGGTAGGTACCTATAGGGCAGCGATTTCCAACTAGCGGCCCGTGGACCACATGTGGCCCGCCAGACCATTTTTGTGGCCCGCGAAGCTTTTTGGTTGGGCCCCCTCGGTCTTCATATTTGCTCTTTTACTATGAGATGGACTCCAAAGTGTGGACCATACACCCCCCTTCAAGAAAATCCTGGATAGGGCCTGCTCCCCTGTATATGTGGCCCGCGAAGTACCTGACAATGTCGCATACACATGAAAGTTAGAAATCGATAGAGGTTTAAAGTCACTTTTAACAACATAGGTCTTCTCGTAGCGATGGCGGGGTTTTTACACGCCATTCGGCGACAAGCTACCTGCCTCCTCAATTTACGAGTATAACCTCACCCAGCCTGAGTAGAGCCAGGAACCAGCAGCACGCGATTCCCCAGATGGTCATCATCCAGGTACTAACCACGCTCGACGTTGCTTAACTTCAGTGATCCGTGGGGAGCTGGTGCATTGAACGTGCTATCGCCGCTGGTTTGACCTATTTCTACTTTGACTTACCGATCTGTAGGGCTTTGGCTCGGGAAAACGTATCAAACACGGGAACCACACTGATTCGTCTCGGATATTTCTCGTTCAACGCATTCACCAAGGTCATTGTCCGATTTACACTGTTGCCATTTGTATCTACAGTGTTGCCGTTTGTGTTTCCAGTGTTGCCGTTTGTATTGGGGAACAGGACGATGTACAGTTTGACCTGACCATCCGCTTGGAGGCACACGCGCTCGAAATTGTCGATAAACCTGTGGAACGTGTCTACCCGGCCTGATAAACCTGAAATAAAGAGGAAATTTGAACCGTGTTATTATGTGTGAACCTTTGTTGAAAAAAAAACTAGGTAGTAGGTAGGTATAAAATTTAAAAATGAAAAGTCTAGGTAGGTAGGTATAAAAAAAAGAACTGGTTTTTCGCAGGTTTTTTCTAGAAGTTGGATAGAGGGAACTGTAACTGCTAAGGTCTTCTCGTCAAGAAATCAAAGAAAGTTAAGGAAGACGGGATAGGAAAAAATCAGCCCTTCCGGGAACGAACCTTATCCGTTCAGGATAAACATGAAATCCGCCCCAGGCGAGATTCGAACAAAAAAGAACTGTGTTAATATAATACAGGCCTAGTAAGCTTGGAAGGTACCTAAGCATCGCAAGTTTGATGATAAAACGGAATACGGGTATTTTTTTCTACTCGTTGTACCTACCTACTTTGTTATTTGTTTGTGTGTCTTTTTTTTCTCCCTCTCTCTAAACCAAGAGATGAAAAAAAAATCATAATTGACCCTACTTTGTTATTTGTTTGTGTGTCTTTTTTTTCTCCCTCTCTCTAAACCAAGAGATGAAAAAAAAATCATAATTGACCAAAAAAAAAAGCATAAAATCATAGGTAAAACAAAAAATAAAATGAAAAACTCATCAAAACAACTCTGATCAAAGTCAGAAATGACAAAGTTTTCGAAGCAAATATCAAATCTCAATAGCTGGTACTTGGCGGTCTAAGTTCAGTGCTGGCTAAGTCTTCAACCATCTCCCTGATTTCCAAACCTGAAAATAGTCATTTATAATTGATTTAAGGTTTTCAGTCCCGCAAATCGTCTTACTTAAATTGACAGAATAGAAGTAAGCAAATACTCGTAGGTCTTGTGAGATGCCAGCCTAATTACCTTTAAAGGTAGCACGTCTGCCTAGTAAGCGCTAGGTCACGGGGTCGATTTCCGGCCGGGGCGGTTTTTATGCTAGACAGATGAGGTTCATTCTCGGAACGGCTGGCTTTCTCCTATCCTGTGCTCCTTCTCTTTTCTCTTTCGGGGCGATAAGACTTTAGCAGTTGCAGTTCCCTTTATCAAACCTCTGAAAAAAGACTGCCGAGGTAAAGGGGCTTTTTAGTCTCATTCGATCAGGATAAGCAAGGTACATATATTCTATTCTATTTTATTACTTTTTTTCTACTTTATTACTTTCTATTCTATTCTATCGTCCAATAGAAGGGCGACGTTACCTGTGAACTGTTGCTGATTACCTGTGAACTGTTGCTGAACATACGCATGCTTTCGCACAGGAACGGTCATTTTCCGCCCCCGGTATTTCTTGTAGACCAGGAGAAGGTCCAGAATGTAGTCTGCGCCATGCAGAGGGTTCTCCCGGTAATAACCGTAGAGCAGTTCTTGGAACTCAATCATACGACCTCGCTCCCGTGAGAACGTGTTGAGATTCTCCATCACCTGGGCAGAAAATAGAATAGAATGGAATAGAATAGAATAGAATAGAATAGAATAGAATAGAATGGAATAGAAAAGCATAGCATAGCCTGTTTATGTTGAATAGAATATAGAATAGAATACCTACCCTTTTTATATTGCCGAAATGAGACTGAAAAGTCCGTTTACTTCCGCAGTCTAAGGGTAATGTTACACCAAGCGCGCATCGTTTGCAAACAGCGTTCGTATGTGTGCGGAGTTGATCCGGCTGCTGTCGGATTAAAGATAATGTTACACCAAGCGCGCATTGTTTGCACTCGTTCGTTCGCAAATGCGCGCTTGGTGTAACATTACCAGTCAGAAATGACAAAGTTTTCGAAGCAAATATCAAATCTCAATAGCAATAATTATTATTTTGAGTGTTGAAGTACGAAGTTAGGTAGGTAGGTAGCAAGGCAGGTAGGTAGATATTAGGTAGCTACCTACCAAATTTCCATTTTAAGCGAATCATTTTATTTCCTTTGATGTGCAAAAGTTTTGTAACTATTCGTACCAACTCACCTATCTAAGATGCATTTCAAATGCTTTATTAGGTTTCTCTGTCATTTCCATTTTTATTCCATTACCCTAATATAGGCGGCGCCGGCGCGGCGATTCGAACTCTTGATGTCCGGATTTGTTTAATCCATCGAATCCAGATTCGTTGGAATAAACAAGATCTCATGTACCTATTTGGTACAATATTTTCGTGTTCCCTTGAAGAGAAAGGTGTTTCTAATGAAAGAAGAAGTAAAGTTCTAGACTGCCAGCCTAGTTAGCTCATTTTTATTTACCCAGTTTCCTTTTAGGAAAGTCCCAGGGTTCGATTCGACGAATGGACAAAAAAATTGCACTCATATTTCGATTGCTTTCTGATGTTCTCGTGTTGACCAGGCGCCTAAATGTTAAGTACCTACCTATTGTATTTCGCATCGCCCATCTAATGAGAGTCATACATATACATACTACGGGATGGGTATTATACGACACAGACCACAAGAGTCTAATGTAGCAGTTCATCTTGAAAAAAAAAAAAAAAAAAGATGATAATACTACTCTAACCTATTTTAGGATTAACCCTATAGCAAAATAAAACTTAAAACTGGAACGGCCAAAGACCTTCCGAAACTTAGGTACCTATTTGTGCAACACATACCCACTTTACATAGGTCCTATAGCAAAATAAAACTTAAAACTGGAACGGCCAAAGACCTTCCGAAACTTAGGTACCTATTTGTGCAACACATACCCACTTTACACAGTTAAACCTATTATTAAATATTTGTTTTGCTCCAAAGAGTCGAAACTTAACAACTCAAATCTAGGTATTAAGTAGAGCGGAAAAAACTTGGGAAAGTTTTCTGTGAACTTTTCCGAGTTTTCTGCATTTTCGCTCTCTTGAAGTTTTTCATATTAAGTAGAGCGGAAAAAACTTGGGAAAGTTTTCTGTGAACTTTTCCGAGTTTTCTGCATTTTCGCTCTCTTGAAGTTTTTCATTTATTTTGTAGCTTCGAGGAAGCTGCATCACGTGCATATTAAAATAGGAATTAAAAATGCTATTTCTTCTCTTCTTTTTACTTTCCTCAGATATTGTTAAATTACACCGAAAACCGCCAAAAAGCGGTAAAATGCCGCCAAGAGTTGCACCGGTCTTAACCAAAAGTTTCGTGTCGTATCCTTGTCACATTTGAAAGATACGTACCAAATTTCAAGTCTCTAGCTCTTACCGTTCTCGAGATATTTTGTTTACAGATACAGACAGACACACACACGGACCAATGGCTGAAACTTTGGATTTAGGCTCTAGGGACCTCAAAACGTGTTTTGGCACTAAAAATGGGACCTCAAAACGTGTTTTGGCACTAAAAACTGACCATCGAAAATTTGACCCGATTACATTACTTTCCTTCCTATAGATCTATAGAATATTAGGAATGGTCGATGGTTGATAGTGGTGAGACGAATCACGGCTACCATCTGTGGGGAAAATGAGAGAGGAGATTAGTAATTTAGATTATCCACAAAGGACTAAAAGGGTACATCAGTACATCAACGTTAACAATAGGGAATTTGAGTATACCTTATGAATTTATTTGTAAGGCGTCCTTCTACGACTTTTCGATCCCGAGATAAATTGATTGCTTTCGGGTGTTCTCGTGTTGACCCAGCACCTAAATAGGACGTATTGTCTTTTTTCGCCCACCTGAGAGGCATACTACAGGATGGGTACACTTATGACACGGACCACACGAGGTCTAATGTAACAGTTGCTTCATTGTTACGAAATATTTCAACAGTAAATTATAAAACCATTTAGCGGTATTTCATAAAAAGCATAGATTTCTATGGTAAGTGTCGAAGTAGAACTCACTTACATTGGGCTGAATATTCCTGCATATACCGAGGGGCGTATTGCATAATATATGGGTTATATTGCTGTTGCTGTTCTAGCATATTTTGCTGTTGCAGATTATGTTGCTGTTGTTCCTGTTTGTGTTGCTGTTGTTGTTGACTATGCTGTTGCAAATTATGTTGCTGTTGTTCCTGTATGGGTAGATTATGTTGCTGTTGTTGATTATGCTGTTGCTGTTCCAGCAAGTGTTCATGTTGCTGTTGTAGATTATGTTGCAGTTGTAAATTATGTTGCTGTTGATTATGCTGTTGTTTTGCCAGACTCTCTTCGAGAACATGTCTAAGCTCCTCCATATCATTGATAGATTTCAGTTCACAGTTATCAAATGGACTGGAAGTGTCTGACTCGAAATCGAGCACGTTGACCTGCAAACAAACATAAAAAACACAAATGGAATAATGAGCTTGGATTTTTCCCTTTTTTATCATCAAAATTTTTTAAAGGTCCATGGCTGTTAACTGGAACCCATGTATTCCTTCTTTTTTCACCAAAATCCTTTAATCGCAGATCAAAGTCCTTGGTGTGGACATGGACTTGTTTTGATCGTTTTGGATATGTCCTTCCTCCACTGTATGAGATCATGTCCTTTCTCAAAGACATTCTGCCTCCAACTCCATGATTTACTTATATGCCTATGAATAGAAAATTCCATGCTTACTTGTCCAAATATGCACTTAGTAGTAACAATGACAAATTATTATTTTTTGGACCAATTGTAATAGATACTTTCGATTACTTTAGTTTAGTAACAGAAAGTAAAAATCTCACCTTCTGTTTATCCTTTTTAACAACCGTCTTGTCACTCTCACTCCTCTGGGTGGGCTGGAGAACATTTCCACTATACTGCGGGGCATATGGAGAATTCCCCTCCCTTTTTTATCATCAAAATTTTTTAAAGGTCCATGGCTGTTAACTGGAACCCATGTATTCCTTCTTTTTTCACCAAAATCCTTTAACATGGACTTGTTTCGATCGTTTTGGACTAGAGGCTATGTCCTTCCTCCACTGTATGAGATCATGTCCTTTCTCAAAGACATTCTGCCTCCAACTCCATGATTTACTTATATGCCTATGAATAGAAAATTCCATGCTTACTTGTCCAAATATGCACTTAGTAGTAACAATGACAAATTATTATTTTTTGGACCAATTGTAATAGATACTTTTGATTACTTTAGTTCAGTAACAGAAAGTAAAAATCTCACCTTCTGTTTATCCTTTTTAACAACCGTCTTGTCGCTCTCACTCCTCTGGGTGGGCTGGAGAACATTTCCACTATACTGCGGGGCATATGGAGAATTCCCTGGCAAATATCCCGAATGTACCACGGGAGAGGCTAGTGATGATATGGTCGAGACATAACTTGATTGTGATGCACTTGAATAGTAACTATAAGGGAGGGAGCTGTTAGGAACAGAGGAACTGAGCACTGAAGAGGAATTTGGATATGTGTGTCCTGCGGGTACGGAAGATGTTGGGTATGCATAGTTTTCCGACCTCATTGAGATAGCACCGTGAGGGTGAGATATATTTTGAGAGTAGTCAACATTGTTAGGAGCTGTATTGGTGTTATAGAATGGATATGATACACTGGACACAGTAGGATTGGTCTCATATGCACTATTGGATCTACTTGTATCTATTCGATTGGTATACATGTTACTAGCTTTGTGCAAGGAGTACCTATGTGGCATGGAATCAATGGGTTCTTCACGGGTAGGAAACTGAATGGGAGAACTAATCGGGGTTCTAGTAGCACCATTGTGAGAGACAGGACTTTGATAACCAAAGGGAACGGGGGATAGGATAGGGGATTTTGTATTTGATAGTTGTGAATAACTCATGGGTGTAGGGGAGGGAGACATGTGAGCAGTGGGAGGGAGGGGAGGATTGTATTGAGGCAGTGGTGGAGCAGTAGGAACAACATCCTCATTGGGGACTTTGGTCTCAATCCCTGTAACATCAGAATGTGACTCCTTTCTCTCCGTTCTTGCCACTTTCTCTGATTCTCCTTCATCATGTGCCTTGGTGGCTTGGGCAGTTACAGTGAACTGTTCAATTTGCTTAGCCTGTTGGTAGTTGGCAAGGGATTTCTTCAGATCTTGTTTGGCCTTTGAGCGAAGCACTTTCATTTGTCCCATCTTGCTGGAAATGCTTTTCTCAAGAGAGAAATCGTACTGGAAAAACAAACAAAAATTTGGTATTTTATTAAATAGGTAAAAATGATCATAACTCTTCATATCTTTACTGGTTAAGTGTAGGTACTGAGGAAGAGGTTTGATGGAGGGAACTAAATTTGAAGAGATTAAGGAAGTCAGGATTTTTTGAGAATAAACCTTATTTGTTGAAGATAGAATTTTCCCGGGGTTGGAATCAAACCCACAACTAATAATTGACTAGTGCTTACCAACAAGGTCAAGTCTTCCACATGTTTCCGTTGTAATACTCCACTTGATACAGTGACTTTCCTCGGGGCCCGATATAGTTCACTGATTTTGACAGGAACTTGGTCCATGATTTTGTGAAAAGAAGCTATAAAAACAAAGATTATACATTGGGATTTTTAGAGCAGAATTTGATGCCAGTGCTGAAATGATGTTTGACCTCTGAGTATACTTAGAAACTGAGCAGCATAGCTCCCGAAATTTTCATTTTTGTCTCCAAACAAAAATAAGTGTTTGGTACCAACCCTTTCCTTTTCTTTTTTTTTATTCCTCCCTATCCTTTTTTAATAGATATACCTATCTATGCTTACCTCTGATATGGAGACTTCTGCTCAAACGTTCTAGAAGAACAGGACAGGGATAGCAGTGAAGAAGAGTTAGATAGAATAGCAGTGAGATGTCATGGTGGGATTTTTAGAGCAGAATTTGATGCCAGTGCTGAAATGATGTTTGACCTCTGAGTATACTTAGAAACTGAGCAGCATAGCTCCCAAACATTTTTAAAGGTTACTACTTTCAACTGGAACCTGTGCCAATAACTAATTAAACCAACAGTGACTTTAATAACCTACTCAACCTTCCCTAAAAGATACAAAATTAATAATTTGATACAGTGGTATGGGTATTAGAACAAGATCATAATTTTAGTCATTACAGTTACTTACTTGATTCTCCAGAGGTGTTTTTGGCATGGGCCATTTTTGCATGTGGGAATCACTATTGAGCTCCTCATGCATTTGCTAAAATCTTACTGAAAGTAAAATGAAAATACAAGAGCTTCTTTAATCACAAAATGTACCTGACAGTAAACATGAACACCTATATTTTTTTCCAATAATGCAAAGTGTGGTCCTAGTATGTAAATCCTTCTTTTCAGCTCACTCCATCATTATTAACAGGTCAACTTCCATTGGACGGTGTTGTGATCCCAGGCTGCTTACGGATGATCTTACCACAAGAGTTAACTGTGTCAAAGGGTTTCTTTGATGACACACATTTGATTCAGGTGGTATTTCTTGAACTCTGAACTAACTAAAAAATCTCTGTGGTAAGATGGGGAATCTCCTGCTTTCGATGCAAATCACTCTGCAGTTGTCTCAAAATACTCGCAACGCCTGTAGCGCTCGAGTGGGGAACATTAGAACTACCCAGCAGAAAGAACTGCGCAGAAACGTATGCGCATAAACACATTAATGCGTTGCCTGCGAGGGAGCTTTGCTCGGGACATTCGATGTGACGTCTTCGCCTACGGGAGCGTATGCCGTGACGTCAAAGTTCACGAATTACCGCGTCAGGAGGATATAAAGACTAGGTTCTTTGTTCTTAACACCCTTGTTTGTTCTTGTTCATTTAACGAGTTTATTTTATTAAGTAGACAAAATAACAGCCATCAGGTAGGTAATTACAAAATGGTAAACCTATTCTCAAGGAAACCAAGTTCAAGGATATTTGAGTTTTCCTGAAAGTCACTTACCAGAGTCGTGATTCATATAATCATATGGGAGTAACAATCTTCAGCAATTCCTTGGTGGTTGTAAGTAAAAGACAAAACTTTTAGACTGAGACTGTGCTTGAGAAAACTCAAAAATGCTCAGAGAGTCTCTTGTTCGATGTTAAGATCACAAGATCAAAGAGGAAATGATTTTATAGAGGAAAATCTAGGAAAAACCAATTTTCTATTTTCTCTAATCATTTTATACTGGTTGGAAGTTGGTTACTTTTTTCAGTTGATTCTAGTCGGTGAAGCTAGCCATGTTCGAAAATAACAACAAAAAACAGCTGTGCAGGGGTTTCCAAAATGTGGAAACAGTGATTTTATGCAGCTGATTATTCTTTTTTGCAGTGTTGCCATATTGCCTATCGGGAGCATAAAACTTTTTTTACGCTCTCAATTATCAATGGCAGATTTACCCCATTCCAAAAACTCCTGCAAACTTTACATATTTGTACTTTGTAGGTATCTCTTTATTCTGATGTACCAGAAACTATTACTACCTATAGATAATGTCTGTGCAATATTTTCAAATGTTTTTCTTCTGTAATATTACGTCATACCATACTCATTTTTAGAACGGTGAAGTTAAGCAACGTTGAGTGTGTCGTACATTTGAACAGATGACCGTTACTCGTCGGACAGGTGGGCTACTGTTAGAAAGTAAGAGAGACGAGACCGAAATAATGAGATATTATTTTCATGTAGGTACGTACCTAGTTAGGTAACTAATAATTTAATAAATATTTCGTAACAATGAAGCAACTGTTACATTAGACCTCGTGTGGTCCGTGTCATAAGTGTACCCATCCTGTAGTATGCCTCTCAGACGGGCGAAAAAAGACAATACGTCCTATTTAGTTGCTGGGTCAACACGAGAACACCAGAAAGCAATCAAAAATATTTCGAAATTTTCAAATCAATTTATCTCGGGATCGAAAAGTCGTAGAAGGACGCCTTACAAATAAATTCATAAGGTATATTCAAATTCCCTATTGTTAACGTTGGAGAAGAAAAAGAAAAATTCCGTTGGTCCTCATTTTTCCTGCTCTATGACTTTGAAACATCACCCAAGTAAGCGTAACTGATCTATTGTCCCGAAATAAAAGAGAGAAGAGGGACAGGATAGGAGAAAGCCAGCCTTTCCGAAAACTAACCTTATCTGTTTCGGATGAAGTTCGCCCCGGGCGGAAATTGAACCTCCGACCTAGCCCTTACAACACAGACGAGCTACCCTCCAAGGTAATAAAGATGCTGGCAAGAACACTTCATTATAACTTTTCAGCCCGTCCTTTCTTTATTATTACGATAGTAATAAAAAAAGGTATAAGGGACGGGCTATTGTATTCGCTTCGGTGTCGTCTGTCGGTCGGTCGGTCTGTCCCCATAGAAGGACTTATCCAAACCTGGTTTTAAACAACATATTTTACGATAAATTAATTTACATTATTTATACTGTCGGCTAAGGAATTTCAGGGAATTTTGTAAACAAGGATCATTTCATGGATGTTTTTTCAAGGCAATTGTTTACGTGCGGTGCATTGGTGCAAAGTTGCAAAACCAAGACGCAACACAATGGAACGTTTTACGTATGAAATAACGCAATTGAGGAAACATCCATTATTGCAATTTTCCGGACAGGTGTTTTTCAATCACAAATCTATACCTATATTTCTTAATGCGGAAAATTTCATTACTATTATTTCTACCTGCCTTGGTTTTGCAATTTAACTGGGATACAAGCTACAAGAGGATCCAAAATAACGGGCTCTTTACTTTTATATCTAGGTTCAACTGTATCGCTACCTTTGTGGCCTAGCACTTCAAGAGTAGATTCTTTATCAGGAGTCACTAAGTTCGATTCCCTGTCAAGTCAGAAATTTTCTGGGCGTTTTTTTCGTTTCCAGGCGTTGTAAATATTTCACTCCTCTTTCTTAGTTCAGTTTTTGGTCTGTTTCTACACTTTCTACAGAAAAAAGTTTATCGCTCTCTTTCAAGTTTCAAGTGTTTGTAAGGCCTAGTACCCGTAGATTCTTTATCAGGAGTCACTAAGTTCGATTCCCTGTCAAGTCAGAAATTTTCTGGGCGATTTTTTCGTTTCCAGGCGTTGTAAATATTTCACTCCTCTTTCTTAAAAAAAACAGGATTTTTTTCTTCAAGGACAGACAAAAAATAAAAGCCAAGTAAATGTCTATATCTACAAAAATATCTACTTATTTCTGTTATCTCTTTCTACTGTTAACATTTTTCCCAATTTAATTACTACGTTTTTTTTATATATATAATAATACTTATTTAACCATCTACTTCCTAGATTAATTAATCAATCAATATTTACTCACCAAAAAGTTTGCTTTCAAAAACAAGGTTGAAAACGGAAAATTTTCAATTCGGATTTCTCGATCAAACTGAGTCCAAATAGATCGAGAACTTTATCATCTATCAATATTTTATTTTATCATCTTCCTTTCACACACAAGTGCTTTTAACCCATTTCTGTGCAGTGAGGTCATTTACTCACCAAAAAGTTTGCTTTCAAAAACAAGGTTGAAAACGGAAAATTTTCAATTCGGATTTCTCGATCAAACTGAGTCCAAATATATCGAGAACTTTATCATCTATCAATATTTTATTTTATCATCTTCCTTTCACACACAAGTGCTTTAACCCATTTCTGTGCAGTGAGGTCAGAATTGTTCATGCTTTTGTTGAATAAGATTTCATAGCTTCCAAATAACAAGTCGTACCTAGGTCATAAATAACTTCCTCCAGATGACTTTCAACACACAAGTTCCCAGAGGATCACTCAAGTTAAGCTACATCGGTCAGAATTGTCCATGTTTTTGTTGAATAAGATTTCATAGCTTCCAAATAACAAGTCGATGACTTTCAACACACTAGTTCCCAGAGGATCACTCAAGTTAATCTACATCGGCACTATTCGTGGTTGCTTAAGTAGGTACCTTTATCTGAACGGCTAATCATCTGTCCAAGATAGTCTTTTTTTTTGAAGAGGTTTGATATAGGGAACTGTAACTGCTAATGTCTTATCGTTCCGAAATCGAAGAGAGAAGGAAGACAGGATAGGAGAAAGCCAGCCGTTCCGAGAACGAACATTACTCGTTCAGGATAAAATCCACCCCGGGCAGGAATCGAACCTGCGACTTAGCGCTTACAAGGCAGACGCGCTACCAACCAAGCTAACTAGGCTGGCGATGTTTCTTAGTCTATGGGTCTAGGTATGGATCCTAGGACAAGGATTACAACAGCCTAATTGATCTCGGGAAGTTACTTTACAACTAACTGTAATTACAATTACAATAAAATTTATTGTATTTATCAAAAGAGTTTACAATGAAACATGATATACGCATACGTAGAATAGAATAACACGGGCGTGCTTGATGGAACGTGGCCTGACACACTGCCTCCGATAGCCTGTTTATGCTGCGAGAATGAGCTTTTCTTAATTCCGCAGTCTAAACATCGCATCGCCATTTGTCCCTATACTTGGTCAATTCAGAGGATCCGGGTTGAATTGTAAACACCTGACCTTAGAAGTGTACAATTGAGAGCTAATACTAGAATCGAGGCCTATCTCTTTTTCTTTCCTTGTCCTAGAAGCTCATGAAGTTTCAATAAGACCCTACGTATTCACCTATATTTAGACCACCCTTACAACTACTGTTCTTACCATTAATATAGCACACTTCATTCAGTTTGAGCGGGGATTTGCCAATGACTTGCAGAGGTTTCTCCTCCCCATCCTCATCCGTCTGAGGCCAGGCATACCGGGTTTCGGTCAGACATCCGTCCAGCATTTTCATGAAGCAGTGAGCGTCAGCGTGATCGTGCACCGAAGACCCGTGACCTTCTCCCCAACAGAGGATCATCAGGTTGAACTTGTCATTGCCAGCGTCTACCAGGTTCCGGGTATATCTGACGAAGGAATGAGAGGGTCAGAATTACTATTACAAAGTGCATGAGACCTTGTTTAGACTGCTGGTGTAAAGGGACTTTTTAGTCTCATTCGTCATGAAGCAGTGAGCGTCAGCGTGATCGTGCACCGAAGACCCGTGACCTTCTCCCCAACAGAGGATCATCAGGTTGAACTTGTCATTACCAGCGTCTACCAGGTTCCGGGTATATCTGACGAAGGAATGAGAAGGTCAGAATTACTATTACAAAGTGCATGAGACCTTGTTTAGACTGCTGGTGTAAAGGGACTTTTTAGTCTCATTCATAATTTTCTTAGTGGCGATTAAGTAGGAGTACCTATTCACATCTGCCGTTCAAATGAGAACCTAGGTACCGATTATTAACAGGTCCTACCCATTGCAGTAGCAGTAGCACCTCTATTCAGAAATTGAAACATATATTACCCACCTATCTGAATTATTCCCAGGTACTTTCGGAGAACCTAGGTACCGATTATTAACAGGTCCTACCCATTGCAGTAGCAGTAGCACCTCTATTCAGAAATTGAAACATATATTACCCACTTATCTGAATTATTCCCAGGGACTTTGAGGATAGGGCTCAAAAGCCCCTTTACTAGGCTAAAGAATTGGGTTTTTAGGTGAAAAAACTTACGCTAAATAATTGCGTTTTTAGATGGTGAGATACATGCAATACATGCTAGATAAGGACTCACTTGTATTTGTCAAACTTGGAGTATTTCCGCCACTCCATGGGGTTGCTCTTGTACGACTTCATCACAAATTTGACATAGTCCACATTGACGTGGTCGTCCGAGAAGATCCGATGTAACTCTTCCACCAAATCCGCCAAACAATTCAGCTGAGGCAGATTGTCTATGGATCGCGGGAATTTGTAGTAGCTATCCAGGTCTCCGTCGGTATTGTTGTTAGTGTCATATGCGGTACATTTGCTCACCAAAGTCTTGTCATTGCTACAAGAGTATCTCTCGATGTCGCCACAGAATTCTCTAGCTTCCGCCTTGTTAACCAAAGTCTTGTCATTGTTCTGAAGGCATTTCCCGGTATCGCCACAAGATTCTCTAGTTACCTCCTTGTGCTGGCATGCGTTTGTATGTCTATCACATGAAGGAGAAGAAGAAGAAGGAGAAGGAGGCGAAGAAGAAGAAAAAGAAGAAGGAGAAGAAGAAGGAGGAGAAGGAGGCGAAGAAGAAGAAAAAGAAGAAGAAGAAGAAGGAGAGGAGGAAGAAGAAGAAGAAGGAGAAGGAGGCGAAGAAGAAGAAAAAGAAGAAGGAGAAGAAGAAGGAGGAGAAGGAGGTACGAGTAAAGTCTAGTGTCTAGTGGGTTCCATCAACTATCAGTTTTCAAATCAAATATCAATCAACTATGT
Source organism: Diaphorina citri (assembly GCF_000475195.1). Lineage (NCBI taxonomy): Eukaryota > Metazoa > Arthropoda > Insecta > Hemiptera > Psyllidae > Diaphorina > Diaphorina citri. Next base: position 265,396 of record NW_007377515.1, read on the forward strand.
AGGTAGGTAGGTATATGAAAGAAGAAGAAGAAGAAGAAGAAGAAGAAGAAGAAGAAGAAGAAGAAGGACAGGAGGAAGAAGAAGGAGAAGGAGGCGAAGAAGAAGAAAAAGAAGAAGGAGAAGGAGAAGAAGAAGGAGAAGGAGAAAAAGAAGAAGGAGAAGAAGAAGAAGAAGGAGAAGAACGAGAAGGAGAAGAAGAAGGAGAAGGAGGCGAAGAAGAAGAAAAAGAAGAAGGAGAAGGAGAAGAAGAAGGAGGAGAAGGAGGCGAAGAAGAAGGAGAAGGAGGAGAAGAAGAAGAAGGCGAAGAAGAAGAAAAAGAAGAAGGAGAAAAAGAAGAAGAAGAAGGAGAAGGAGAAGAAGAAGAAGGAAAAAAAGAAGAAGAAGAAGAAGAAGAAGGAGAAAAAGAAGAAGGAGAGGAGGAAGAAAAAGAAGAAGGAGAAAAAGAAGAAGAAGAAGGAGAAGGAGAAGAAGAAGAAGGAAAAAAAGAAGAAGAAGAAGAAGAAGAAGAAGGAGAAAAAGAAGAAGGAGAGGAGGAAAAGAAGAAGAAGAAGAAGAAGAAGAAGAAGAAGAAGAAGAAGAAGAAGAAGAAGAAGAAGAAGAAGAAGAACATTATAGTCCAAAGCTGCCAACGGATCACTGAAGTTAAGCAGTCGTGCGTGATGGATGGTATCTGGATGGTGTAGGATATCATGTGCTGGGCTGTTTTGGGGTGGGGTCAGCTTCGTGAGGATAGCTGAAGAGGTTTTTTTTTTTTGCATTTCGGCGAAAAAGACGCGATGGGCATCTGCCTAGTCTGACAGAATACTTATTAGTTGTGAATTATTTATAGTGTAACATAAATTTCATCACTTTTTTAAAGATGTTTGATAGGGGGAACTGTAACTGCTAAGGTCTTATCGTCCCGAAATCGAAGAAAGAAGGAGTACAGGTTAGCGGCTGTGACTAGGAAAAAGTCAGCCGCTTGTTATAAAGTCCCCGCCGGGCAAGAATCGAATCAGCGACCTAGCGCTTAGAAGGCAGAAGCCCTATCTTCCAAGCTAACTAGGCAGCCTCGGTGGTGTAGTGGTCAAGACTCTCGCCTGGTAAACAGGAGGGCGTGAGTTCAATCTCAGCCGAGGTATGGAATTTTATCCTGAACATAATTTGAGAAATTGGCCACAATATTAGTAGTAGCCTACTGCTGGAGCAGTATAAATAAGCACTATAGTTATTATTTTCCTAGTGTCCTCGTACTGTGTTTATTTACCTAGGTAATCGTATTTCTGAATGAGGCGATTTTACTCGCGTACGTTCTTTAAAAAGGTTATCTAAATTTCTCTATCACCTATGCGATTAAACTTTTCAACACCTAGCAAACTAATTGGACTGCAGGCAGCAATCTGGTTAAACTTTGGCCTTTGTAGCACGTTGTTTATGAAGGTAGTGAAGCGGGAAGAGACTCTGCCTTACATGATGAGAGCACACATTAAATTTGCTCCCTTGAAATTTTGCCATGAAAGAAAAAGGTAATAAGAGCCCGTTCCTACGAAAAAAAAAAAAAAATCGTGTCCTGTCGAATAGGAACAATATAATTTAAATTACGTTACCTACAGGACATTAAAAAAAAAAAAAAAAAAAAAATCGTGTCTTTTTGAATAGGAACAATATAATTTAAAATAGGTTAACAACAGGACATTAAAAAAAAAAAAAAAAAAAAAATCGTATGAAACTCACAAGTGGGAACGGACTCTGAGGCAGCCTACTTGGAGGGTAGAACAGCCTACTTGGAGGGTAGAACAAAGCAAGCGTCAGCCCAAAGCAATCAGCCGAGTTAGGGCTGATTGAGAGGCTGACGGAAAACGCCGACCCCGTCTGTACACGGGAAACGGAAAAGGCAAAGAAGAAGAAGAAGAAAAAGAAGAAGAAGAAGGAGGAGGTGGACTTTAGAGTCTGGTATAACGGGTTCGAATCCTGACTATATTTTTCCTCCTCTAGCAAAATTACGCAAAATTACGTACCAACTGATAACAACTAGCAAGTGATAAGAAGTACCCGTCACGTGGTCTAGGTAGAACGTGATGAAAATTTGTGCCGATCACGCCGCCCTGAGGTTAGCCCAGTGGTAACGCGCTAGCCATGTCGAAGGTCGTGGGTTCGATGCCCAACGTATGCGCGTTTGAAATAAACACTTGTATTTTGATTGTAAGTAGGTATTTCAACGGGTTATTTTCTGGTCTTGCTGGATTATCAAGAAACACCACCTAAATGCCATCATGCGGCCCGGAGGACCAAAATTTCACTCAGTACCTATTCTGTCTCTTGATCTCTTCTCGCCTGTTTGAAGCTTTCTATGACATTACCATCGATTTTTGTTAAGCTATCCACGTTCGTTATTCGTTAAGACTGGCCATCAGCAAGCAGGTGCTTATTAAACACTCAAGTTAGAAAAGCATGTTGTTCACAGTAGAAGTGTTTAGAATATTTTCCACAATCTTGGAGATTAGATAATGTCAATTTTTAGGCGTTTAGAATTGACATTATTGATAAAATAATTGACAAATTCACTGTCAAGTAGGTGTAGGAGTTGAAAGATATCGTAGATAGGGAGCTAATAGCTATTATAATAATCATAAGATAGATAGGTAGGTATTAAAAAACAAGTCGATAATATAAGATACTTATACCTACCTACATTTAATATTAACTTTTTAAAATATTTAAATTAAAATAAAGTACCTACTTGAACAAATGGAAAGCAATATACATGATAATATAATATAAATATTTTATTGATATCAGAGTCATGGTAAATAAAGGATGTGGGATCAGGTAGGTATATGGTACATTTAAGTAAATACTTGAAAACTGAATACATAATAAATAATCATTACAAGTACCTAAAAGTAAAGGGGGGGGACACACAGTCCACTTAAACGAGTAGTTCTTTTTTATTAACTCAACTCAACTCACTCACTCACCTACTCTTTACACATCTCTGGAACTTTTCTAGAGAATTTGGTTCAGTTTTTGGTCTGTTTCTACACTTTCTACAGAAAAAAGTTTATCGCTCTCTTTCAAGTTTCAAGTGTTTGTAAGGCCTAGTACCAAACCATCAGCAACATTGTAATCAGAAACATTGTTTCTCAACAGTCCAGAAATGTTTTTGCAACAATCCAGCAACTTTTTTACTCTCAAGAATTGTTTCGGAAACATTTTTCTAGTCTTCTAATAAGTTGCCCAACATTTGAAAACTGTTGCGCAACTGTTGAACAAATAATGTTTCCGGTGTTTAGGTACTAGACTTTGGCAACAATCCAGCAACTTTTTTACTCTCAAGAATTGTTTCGGAAACATTTTTCTAGTCTTCTAATAAGTTGCCCAACATTTGAAAACTTTTGCGCAACTGTTGAACAAATAATGTTTCCGGTGTTTAGGTACTAGACTTTATAGGAAAATTTCATGGATTCATTTGCCATCTTGTACTTATTTATGTTTGTATGTTGCCATGTTTGTACTTATTTTTGATGTAAATAAATGAGGCTTGTTTAAACTGTTGGCATAATGAGACTTTTTTTTGTCTAAGCCGACAGTATAAAGCCGAAAAACGATGAAATTCTCTTTCGTCTTAATATAGGCCGGGCGGCGCTTCGAACTTTTGAAGTTCGCGTGCCTCCCAGCACGCTTGATAAGGAAGAAAATAAGGAGTCTTCTTCCCTAATCAAGTTCTAGTTTCTGGAGGGAAACTTGTGTCTTCTCCAATTGTTTTGCTGCTGATTTCTTGTTCTTGACTCGTTTTGATTCGTCCACCTGGTATTTTTCGTCTTGGAGGAAAAATTCGACCAGGTTTTTCATCCATTCGACGTACTCGTCTGAAAATGAAGGAAAAGTGGAAAACAAAATAAAATTAATATATCTTCGTAATGTTAAGTCCTCCACCGTATTTTTAACGAGCGTATTGAAAATATCGAGAGTTTTGCTAGGCACAGTAGGCACCCGATGGCTAGTTTGAATTATCGAGAGTAGACTGTATTGTTTTGAAGGAGTTTAACACAGGGAACTGTACCAAGGGGGGTTTTATCGTCCCGAGATCCAAGGGTGAAAGACAAGATAGATTGATAGAAGAAAGCCAGCCGTTCCGAGAACGAACCTTATCTGTTTAGCATAAAGTTCCAAACTTAGATAATAATAATTTCCATCAGGTATGAACTCTAAGAACCTGCCTCGGTGGTGTAGTGGTCAAGACGTTCGCCTGGTGATCAGGACGACATGGGTTCAATCCCAGCCCAGGTATGGAATTTTATGCACAATACATGTAGGTACTTTGGGTTATTTGAGAATTTGACCACAGTAATACATAGTAGTAGCATACTGCTGAAGTAAAGGGAGTTTACAGTCCTATTCGGGCAGTCTTAATATAAGCACCATTATTATTAGGGTTTACCAGGAGTAGATTATTGTGGGTGCATTGTCATGCAAAGCGATATAACAACGATAACATTCGATATAGTGCCTCGCTGCCTGGCAGCCTGGTTTAGTTAGTTTACTCAGACATCAACTGTCTAGTGAAGGGCAAGGTCGCAAGGTGATGCTAATAACCTGAAACCTGAAGGTAGATATCTAGAGCTTTGGATATACAAGAAGACCAATAATAGCAATACTGGAAGTTGAACTCGGAACGATGTGAATATGCTACACATCAGAGGTATCATCAGATTTGTAAAGGTAGAACGTCACTTGTGGTCATGAGGAGTCAAAAAGATGTAGTCCAAAGGACATCCTGAGGTAGATGTGGTTGTGTGAGCATCCATTGACGCAGGGCCTGGATGTCTTCTTTCTTGAGATCTGGATTCTTCTTGTACTCCTCATCCGCTGTGATGCCTTTGATCAGATGATCTCTGACGGCGAACTGTTCCACTGCAACAAGGACATAAGGAGGGTGCTCTTGATAAAAACCTGTATTTTTCTTGTGGAATATAGTAATGGAAGAAGAAGAAGAAAGAGAATAAGGAGAAGAAGAAGAAGAAGAAAAAGAAGGAGAAGAAAGAAAAAAAGAAGAAAGGAAAAGAAGACGAAGAAGAAGTCTGTGATTTCTCATGATGACAATATCTCCTACCTGATGATGATCTACATGAAATTTATCTAGGTGAAATAATCGGGGAACGATGTTTGTGACAAGCATTTAAATATGCTTAACACAATTAAAATTCCTTTTTCATTATTATTAGAAACTTACTATGTAAGGTTTTGCTATCAGGAAGGTCCCCCTTCAAATCTCCTCCTGGGATACATTTGGGAGGAACAAACTCGTACACAGAGCTGATGTCACCTTCTGGATGAAAATGAACCTGAAATAAAAGCAAATTGATTCACAGGGTAGGTACCTAATTTACTTTAAAATAATAAATCAGAGTTGAAAAATAAGAGTAAAGTATGGATTATCAGATTTGTTGTGCACATTGCATACACAAAGAGATACCAGGCGTTCATACAAAATATTACCTGAATTTGACAAGTTGGCAAGTCTATAAGCGCCAGCCTAGTTAGCTTGGTTGGTAGTGCGTCTGCCTTATAAGGGCTAGATTCCGGGTTCGATTCCCGTCTTCCTTCTCTCTTCGATAAGACCTAAGAATAGCAGTTAGGTATAGTTCCCTATAAAGAAAAAGGAAAAAAAAAATCGTTCGGTGAATGAGTAGCGCTACTCACCAAGCTGAGGAGGTCCTTCTTCATGAATGGTTTGACTACAAACATGATCTTGTCAATGAGGGGCCTGGTGTTGAGAATGTGGATGCCCTTCAGTCGGACTGGCAAACCCTCCTGTGGGGACCGATAGAATAGAATCAGAAAACCAATAAAATAGAATTAGGAAACCGAGAATTAGAACCAACTTGGAAAGTGATGAAACTAACGAGACTAATTTATTATAATGACGAAGAAAACAATGTCGACATATTTTTTGTTTACATCTTCGTTTGATTTATTTAGGTAATTTCAAAATAAGAGGGTATTTATTCCCTATTTCTTATTTGGAATCTAAAATTTGCCCTCTTTTCTTTGTTTTATATATATCTACGGAACTTCGATTGTTTCAACTTTTATACAGAATCTTGATATCTGAACTACCTACCCTCGGTCTCAATTAGTTGAACTAATCGAGGTTCTAACTGATAATAATAATAATAGTGCTTATTTATACTGCTCGAATAGGACTGAAAAGTCCCTTTACTCCAGCAGTGGGCTACTACAATTATTGTGGTCAAATTCTCAAATTATATATCATAGGACTGAAAAGTCCCTTTACTCCAGCAGTAGGCTACTACTATTATTGTGGTCAAATTCTCAAATTATATTGAGGATTCCATACCTCGGCTGGGATTGAACCCACGCCCTCCTGTTTACCAGGCGAGCGTCTTGACCACTACACCACCGAGGCAGGTAACTGTATTCACCAACCACTGGAGATTGTGAATCAAGTAGGTACCTATTCACCAACTACTGGAAGTTTTTGCCCACGCCCTCCTGTTTACCAGGCGAGCGTCTTGACCACTACACCACCGAGGCAGGTAACTGTATTCACCAACCACTGGAGATTGTGAAGCAAGTAGGTATTCACCAACTACTGGAAGTTTTTGGTAAGGATGACTCGCTCACCTGCAGGTAAAGGAAGAACTTGCTCAGCTGTCCCACACTCAGTCGGAGGACATGGCCCAATCTGACCCCCGCCATGTCGAACAGGAATATATACCCAGGCACCGTTCCTTCGACGTGCAGACAAGCGTCGATGGACATCGCAAGCAACCGGACGCTGTCCTGGAAGACATATTTGGACGGCTCGAACTGCTGCAGCCGATGGAAGATGACCTGGTACCCCTGGGGCGTCTTCGGGGCGATGGCACCAAACTCGCTGAAAATGGAGAATAGGGCACATTTTGTATAACCCTTTCACAGACAGGGGAATTTGTAAATAATAATAATGTCAGTTACCTTATTTATTTGTTTTGAATTAGGTAATAAATATATACATAAAACATTAGGTACTTATGAACACTTGAAGGTGAAATCGGCAATCGGAATTATTCGTTTTAGGATTTCTTGAGTTCGAAATAGTGATTTTTAGGCCATTGTCCGCACGTAAACCTGAGTTATGTTTGCCCTACAGCTCTGCAGTTCGACCACATACATTTTAGTCCAAATAAGCTTGTAGCTTGTCCAAATATTTATTCCTCTGTATGCAAGTAGATGTCTAAATACTAGATAGGTAGGTATCTATAAATCTTCAGCGATAACTGGTATGATAGGTGCCCAAATCGGGGATATAAATCTTCTGATATAAGTGGTCCTATAACTGGATTTTTATTTCTTGTAATAGGTAGGTATCTATAAATCTTCAGCGATAACTGGTATGATAGGTGCCCAAATCGGGGATATAAATCTTCTGATATAAGTGGTCCTAAAACTGGATTTTTAATTTCTTGTATAGGTAGTTTATTTATTTATTTTTAATTTCTTGTGCGTAAAACATGAATTTTAAACGCGAAAATCCAGATAACGACCTTGGTCTTTTTTTAATTATCTAATAAATATATATATCTCCTTTGTATCTATTTATGTGCCTATCTATGGTCCATGTCCAAGAATATCTTGAGATGAAAATGAATCCTTCTAAATATATCTAAATAAATTCTAGATACTAAACTAGCCCGGCCAAAAGTTGAACATCTCTAGAACCGTATGAGCACAAACGATGATTTTTATGGCACAAAAGATTAGGCTCATAATACCTAACAACCTAACACGGATATTCCGATATGTTGTTGTTAGTGTTGTTGTTGTTGCTGTTGCTGCTGCATTTTTATGGCACAAAAGATTAGGCTCATAATACCTAACAACCTAACACGGATATTCCGATATGTTGTTGTTAGTGTTGTTGTTGTTGTTGTTGTTGTTGTTGTTGTTGTTGTTGTTGTTGTTGTTGTTGTGGTGGTGGTGGTTATAGCGGTGTAGCTCAATAATATCTTGAGATGAAAATGAATCCTTCCAAATATCTAGATACAAAACTAGCCCGGCCAAAAGTTGAATATCTCGAGAACTGTGTAAGCACAAACGATGATTTTTACAGCACAAAAGATTAGGCTCATAATATCCTAACACGGAAATTCCGATATGTTGTTAGACAAACGATGATTTTTACAGCACAAAAGATTAGGCTCATAATATCCTAACACGGAAATTCCGATATGTTGTTAGTGTTGTTGTTGTTGCTGTGTTTGTTGTTGTTGTCGTTGTTGTTGTTATAGCGGTGTAGCTGTACCGGTTGATGGTCTCTGATTACTTGGGCCGTTCCGACGTCCCCAGTTGGTAGGCACACTTTTAGATAATACCCTCTACCAAACATTAAATCTATTTTTTACGTTTTTTCCCCCATTGAACAGTCGTAATCTGCAATATCCTATGTGGGTATTTTCTATCATTATCTACTACTAGATCCAAAACCAAAACACCTTGAACAGAACGAGTTTGTAAAGAAACATGAATTTTAATTGTTAATTGAATTTTAAAATTTACGGGAAAAATTCCACTGCAATTTTATTAAGTACTCAAGTAAACCGGGTTTGACCAGCCTAGTTAGCTTGGTTGGTAACGCGTCTGCCTTGTAAGCGCTAGGCCGCGGCTTCGATTCCCGCCGGGGGGTGGATTTTATCCTGAATGGATAATGTTCGTTCTCGGAACGGATGGCTTTCTCCTAAAAAACCCCTAAAAAAAAAAAAAAAAAAAAAAAAAAAAAAAAAAAAAAAAAAACAGGTTTGATATCATTCTACGTTTATGGACATACGAGAACATAGTATTCGTACCTAAGTATATGTATACATTTCTACACTATTTCATTATTTATTAGTATAGTATTTTAGCGCGCGCCCTTCACGTTCAGACGATCTGACAGACCTAATTCTGTGAGACCGCGGTCTGTCAGACGGTTTGAACGTGAGTGGCGAGGATCACACATCATATCTTCGAACTAAAAAGAAATGCTTTTACCTGCCTACATTTACATTATACCTATAATCATGTTGAAAGAAAGAAAGAGAGAGAGAGAGACTACCTACGTAGGTAGGTAATGTACCTATTCTATAGAGTAGATTAGACAAGCAGGTAGGTATTTATTATTTTGAAATTTCTGAAAAACGAGTTTTTTTTGTTTTTTTTTTTTGTTTTTTTTTTTTTCTTGCAAAAACTATTTTCCCCCCTTGAACATGGACCATAATCAATGGAAATGGACTTACACGACTTTGCTCTGTGCCAGCAGCTCCGGCCGGTTGATGTCTCTTTTGGAGAAGAATTCCGGCGTGTTGGTGCGTGTGGTGAAGTAGACCTCAATGCAGGACTTGGACGCTTCCAAGTCGAAATAGCAACTGTGGTGGATCAGGATCAGGGTCTCCTCTGGAGGAAGAAACGAAGAAAAGGAAAAGTGAACGAAATGGGCAGGGTAATGTGACTGTAGCACTGGCCAGCTAGGTATTACAATTTCATGTCATTCCTTTCTAAATAAGTCTGAGAGCAAGAGCTCTCCGCTCTGTTGAATTGGTCCTATTAAATTGACTTGTCAATTTAGGCTGTTAAAAGCTTACGATGACCACTCAGGGAAACTCTTCATTTGTGACCCCGACTAACTTTTAGAATTTCCAGTCGTTCTAGAAATTTCGCTGACGACGAGTGAACTATATTTCTAGTTTGATTTCCACTTGATAAGCGACACTAATAAGTGTGCCATAACTTACATGCGTGAATTCTCATTCACTTTTATAAATCACCTAGGATTACATAATTTCACACGGGCTTCCAATCCTAGAACCATCATCCCTTATACTTCGTTTCCTTGAAAGATGTTCCTGGTGATAATAGGGTTTAGTAGCTATCTCACAATGGACTCTACATAATCTCACATTATCCTTAAAGATTAAAGTATTTAAATGCCAGCATGTTGGTATAGTTAGTTTAGACGCTACCCTCTAAGCCTTAGAGGGTAGCGCGCCTGCTTTGTAATAGGTACCTTACACAATCATTAGTAATGTCATTATTTCCAATTAATGATGATGAAAAATCAGAAAATCCGGAATTCCATCATTAGTAATGACATTACTAATGATGCTGTAAGGTACCTATAAGCGTTAGCTCGCGGTTTTGATTTCCGTCCCGGGGACATGTGATTGTAAACTCAGCTGTCATGCAAAGCGATACTTATTTCTTTTTATCCGTGTCCGGTACAAACATAATTATCAAATTTCGTATTTCCAGAATTCCGCAACTCCGCTGTGATGCCTTTGATCAGATGATCTCTGACGGCGAACTGTTCCACTGCAACAAGGACATAAGGAGGGTGCTCTTGATAAAAACGTGTATTTTTCTTGTGGAATATAGTAATGCAAGAAGAAGAAGAAGAAGAAGGAGAAGACAAAGAAGTCTGTGATTTCTCATGATGACAATATCTCCTACCTGATGATGGTTATCTACAATATCTACGTTTGTTATCAGGTTATGGCCCTCTTTTCTCTCTCTCTCTCTCTATCATAGAGCTTGAACGTGATCATGACTTACTCACTTTATGTGGCAACTGGCAACATAAGAAGATATATGCATCTCACCATTTACACATAGGCACGAATTTAGGGTTTCAAATAAATTTAAAAAAAGAGGTTTAGGTACACTATAAAATGAATATGTACATGATATGCCCATAATAAGAAACCTATTCTATTCTGTATAGTCCAGTATACACACGCTAATACTACGTGTATCATTGGTCTTTCGACAAATCTTTGCGTGTGTATTTGCGTAAATTTCACTCGTTTAGACCTGAAACTTGCGTAAATATCGGGTTCACACGATCGGTTTACCAGGAGTAGATTATTGTGGGTGCATTGTCATGCAAAGCGATATAACAACGATAACATTCGATATAGTGCCTCGCTGCCTGGTTTAGTTAGTTTACTCAGACATCAACTGTCTAGTGAAGGGCAAGGTCGCAAGGTGATGCTAATAACCTGAAACCTGAAGGTAGATATCTACAGCTTTGGATACAAGAAGATGAATAATAGCAATACTGGAAGTTGAACTCGGAACGATGTGAATATGCTACAGATCAGAGGTATCATCAGATGTGTAAAGGTAGAACGTCACTTGTGGTCATGAGGAGTCAAAAAGATGTAGTCCAAAATTTTCCCATAATACTTACATGTTGCAGTTAATTGTAAATTGTAGTTAATCAGGCGGCAGAATCTACAAGGATTCATTGTTCTGAAAGAATGAATAGAAGCGTTTAGACCTGAAACTTGCGTGAATATCGCGCACACATGCAGCGATCTGAAAGATCAAGTCAGGAGACATGTTGTTGCGTGTGGATCGGGCTTTGGAGCAACAGCGGCAGAATCTACACGTAAATTATTTACTCAAAGCGAATTCATTGTTCTAATCCAAGAGAATAAATAGGAGGATGCAACATGAAGTAAATGCAATACCCACCTAACTATGCAATAGTTTTGATACTATATTAGGTACCTACATACCGACATTATCATTTTCATTTTGTGTTTCTGTACAAGTTGACTTCACAGGTCAATTTTCCCTCTCTCTATCTATGTACATATAAAAATTAGTTGTTTTTCTAAAAATAGTGAAGATTTAGATATCACTACAGTCAATAATTTTATTGATCTTGAAGGGCAATGGGATCCTTATACTCTTACATAAGTTGCGACATTTCTCCCAACTTGGTCTTCCAACTTCCAACCTGATCTTTCGTCAAATGGTCTTCCAAACCTGGTCTTTCGAAATATCGCGATATAGTTTCGAGTTTCGATATTTTGCGCAAAAATCGCGTACGCAACGACTTGTCGAAAAACCAGATTGGAAGTTCGAATACCAAGTTGGGAGAAACGTTCTAGACATGTCACCTAGAATGAAAAAGTTGCGAAGATAAGGAATTCGCTCAATGGAGATCACCACAAAGTTCACGGGCGATAGATTGAAGATTCTGTAACTTTGTGAAGGTACATCTTGACTAGGTAGTTTGAAATGATAAACATATACTCCCGGATATAGGCTGTCTCAGAAGTTCTTAGCTCACTCCTAAGATATCGTCTTTCGTAATTTTAATGATTTCTGAAACAACGTCTCCACAAGTGCCCGGCATGTCGGTGTTTCAAGATTGGTAAAAGCTGAACAAATGTTGGAGAATTGTTGAGTGATAAATAATAGCTAAATCTTTGCCATAACTTTTGATCCCGATTTTTAAAATCTGAGGGGGTGTGTAGACAATTTCATCAGAAAAAGGCAGAGCAGCGATTGCCAATGACAAAGTCTCAATATGCCTTCTAATAATGGGTCCACACTAAGCGAATATTGTTAACTAACAAAAAACCTCCGTGCCCGAGTGGGTATCACACTAGGCTTGCACCCAGGAGGCCCGGGTTCGATTCCCGGCGGGGCCAAGGTTTTTTTCGGCTCTGTGCTTGGAGTTCGGAGTGCACTCGGCCTCGTGAGGAAATTTGAGTAGCTACTTTATTGAGTAGCGACCGGTGGCGGCATTACCAGAGTAAAAAGAAAAAAATAGATATGTCAGAAATAGTACAGGAGGCTCTTAGTAATGCTGTGATATCCACAAAAATTGCGAAGAAGCTCTCAGCTTCACCACATAAATCATGATTTAGATTTTGTTAGCTAACAATGTTCCCTTAGTGTGAACCCGGCATAAATGAGACAAAGCTTGTTCCAGGAACAAGAAGTCACCGACCCCAATAAAAAGACTTTTCAGTCTCATTCTTGCAGTACAAACAGGGTATATTCCATTTATACTGCTCGCATAGGGCTGAAAAGTCCCTTTAGTCCAGCAGTTGACTACTATATTACTGTAGTAAAATTCCTTACCTGCGAATCCTGCGATAAAATCCACGACCTTCTGTTCAGTAGGGAAGAGGACAATGGTTATCAATCTTGTGAATATATTATCACAGGAATGGAAACTAAAGGCAAAACGAAAACCTGTTCGCAATTCCATACAGAATATTTTCTTTAGGAAGAGGTGCTTGAACTGTAATTTGCGTCACTGCCACTAGTAGATTAGGAATGACGAACTTGGCAAAGCTCCAGATTTGCCCACTGAGGTCTTCGTTTCTTCTTCGTGCCGCGTCATTAGGTATAACTAAGGAAAATGGTCTTCGGTTGGTGTTGGTCATTTATTTGATCAGTGTGTGAACTATGAAATGTGAAATGTGAACTGTGAAATGTGAATGAGTGAATGGATCTCGTTCTTATAATATAAGATTATCACAGAAATGGAAACTAAAGGCAAAACGAAAACCTGTTCGCAATTCCATACAGAATATTTTCTTTAAGAAGAGGTGCTTGAACTGTAATTTGCGTCACTGCCACTAGTAGATTAGGAATGACGTACTTGGCAAAGCTCCAGATTTGCCCACTGAGGCATTCACACCAGAGAGTATCAGTATCTTCGTTTTGTGCCGCGTCATTAGGTATAAACTAAGGAAAATGGTGTTCGGTTGGTCATTTATTTTATTGGCTCTCAGGCTATCCCTATACCTATAACATCTGATGTACCAGGTGTGTCCAAACGTAATCGATCGACGAAATAAAACTATGTTATCGAGGCAGTGTGGACGGTTCAGTCGACATGGATCGACTATGTGTCGACACACCTTTAGGACGAATAGTTCCCGGATATAGGCTGTCTCAGAAGTTCTTAGCTCACTCCTAAGATATCGTCTTTCGTAATTTTAATGATTTCTGAAACAACGTCTCCACAAGTGCCCGGCATGTCGGTGTTTCAAGATTGGTAAAAGCTGAACAAATGTTGGAGAATTGTTGAGTGATAAATAATAGCTAAATCTTTGCCATAACTTCTGATCCCGACTTTTATCTGAGGGTGGTGTGTAGACTATTTCATCAGAAAAAGGCAGAGCAGCGATTGCCAATGACAAAGTCTCAATTTGCCTTCTAATGATGGGTCCACACTAAGCGAATATTGTTAACTAACAAAGAACCTCCGTGGCCGAGTGACTAGGCTTGCACGCAGGAGGCCCGGGTTCGATTCCCGTCGGGGCCAAGGTTTTTTCGGCTCTGTGCTCGGAGTTCGGGGTGCACTCGGCCTCGTGAGGACAATTGAGTAGCTACTTTAATCGAGTAGCGACCAGTGGCGGCATTACCAGATTAAAAAGAAAAATTATAGATATGTCAGAAATAGTACAGGAGGCTCTTAGTAATGCTGTGCTGATATCCACAAAAACTGCGAAGAAGCTCTCAGCTTCACCACAAATAAATCATGATTTAGATTTAGATTTTGTTAGCTAACAATGTTCCCTTGGTGTGGACCGGGCATAAATGAGACAAAGCTTGTTCCAGGAACAAGAAGTCATCGACCCCAACGACTCCTTCTCACATGAACCTCAACTATAGCGGCCTATCAAGAGAATCAATCAATTTGATGCTCTTTGATAACTGTAGACAAACGAAATTCTTGCGGAAAACAAGCGAAATCAGTAGACACAAAGTAAATTTTGCAATTCAAGAAAAGTTGTGCTCCGGTCAAGAAGGGCGTTGTCTCAAGAGAATCTCAGGTAAGAAATAAGAATTTTTCCCCCCAAGGTTACACCTGTACCATTGCGAACTATATAATCTGTAAAAATAAAATATCTATAGGTAATAAATAATAAACTCTTTCTTGTTGAAAACTCATTTAAAACATACAAATTTCACAAAGGACGAAATTTTTTGTGGCAATCTCTGCCATCCAACCCAACATAACGAGACCTTAGACTGCGGGGATAGGGCAGGATAAACAAGGTTTATCGTTTATTCTGTTCTATTGTGTCACAAGAAAGCTTCCATTTCGATAGCAAGATTAGCAAGTATTTCATCGGTTGACTAACTTTGGCTTTTTCCACGCCCCCAAAAAGTATTTCAACGGACAACAAGGAATTTGCCAGCCTAGCACTTGGTGGCAGGTTCGGTTCCCACACGGGGCGAACTTTATCATAAACAGATAAGGTTCGTTCTTGGAATGGCTAGCTTTTTCTTATCCTGCCCTCCTTCCCTTTTCGATTTCGGGGCGATAAGACCTCCATTGTTCCCTCTATTCTTTCTTTACGTGCGTTAGTCAACATCAGATATACATAATCACGGGCTTCCCACACGGGGCGAACTTTATCATAAACAGATAAGGTTCGTTCTTGGAATGGCTAGCTTTTTCTTATCCTGCCCTCCTTCCCTTTTTGATTTCGGGGCGATAAGACCTCCATTGTTTCCTCTATTCTTTCTTTACGTGCGTTAGTCAATATCAGATATACATAATCACGGATTCACGGGTGATAATTTGATAAACAATCTACGATAGCGTATGCAACACCTAGAGAACCGAGATTATTGTTTTTGTTAGAGCTTTGCATCTTTCTTGATAGGTACATAACGCTTATCCAATGATCCATGTCGTTTAAGAATCATGATTATTTATAGCGTGTTTTATTCGCTCAATTATTTCTGACCTTTATGATAAAAGCTACGAAGTTGCCTTCAGGTTTCAAGCAGTCTCATAACTCAGATCAAAATAAGGAACTCAAGATCTGTCCCATGTCGTTTAAGAATCATGATTATTTATAGCGTGTTTTATTCGCTCAATTATTTCTGACCTTTATGATAAAAGCTACGAAGTTGCCCTCAGGTCTCAAGCAGTCTCATAACTCAGATCAAAATAAGGAACTCAAGATCTGTTCAAGTTGAATTCCAATCCTTAATATCCTTTAAATCTCTAGATTGTCGTCATTATTAGACACCAACCCCATAAATAAGTTGAAAGGTGTTAGAGTTAGATACATCAGAAATCAGAATGTATGTACCTTCTTTTATGACAACACATTGCAAGATAAGTAATGCAAGATATTCACACAGATCTGTGCCTCAGGGCGGGTTTCATTAGAGCAACCACACAGCATGTTAACATAAAGTTAGTCATAACTTCTGTAATGACATGTTAACATAAAGTTAGTCAAAGAATTTTGCTGATTTTCCTTAAGGTGGGTCTACTTTACCAACCCTACCTGCAGTCGATTGAAGTCAACATCAACTCGAACCCACAGGATACCAGCCTGAAATCCCCCTTGCTTGAATTCCAATCCTTAATATCCTTTAAATCTCTAGATTGTCGTCATTATTAGACACCAACCCCATAAATAAGTTGAAAGGTGTTAGAATTAGATACATCAGAAATCAGAATGTATGTACCTTCTTTTATGACAACACATTGCAAGTTAAGTAATGCAAGATATCCACACAGATCTGTGCCTCAGGGCAGGTTTCATTAGAGCAACCACACACCATGTTAACACTAAGTTAGTCATAACTTCTGTAATACTAGTCAAAGAATTTTGATTTTCCTTAGGGTGGGTCTACTATACCAACCCTACCTGCAGTCGATTGAAGTCAACATCAACTCGAACTCACAGGATACCAGCCTGAAATCCCCCTTGCTAAAGACGTAGCAAAGGTTGAGAGCGAAGGGCATCCACTCGTAAAATTTTTGTAGCCAAAACCAAATGTTAGCCCAAATCACCCCAGGGCTGATTGAGAGGCTGACGAAAAATCCACCTTGCTAAAGAAGTAGCAAAGGTTGAGAGCGAAGGGCATCCACTCGTCAAATTTTTGTAGCCAAAACCAAATGTCAGCCCAAACCACCCCAGGGCTGATTGAGAGGCTGACGAAAAGCGTGAACCCCATCTGAACATGGGAAAAGGAAAAGAAGAAAACGAAATTGGTGGTTTAACCCACCTTAGACCGAGGTTATACCACCTGGTTTTATCAGGTAGGCTGGTATCAATGTCGCGGAACGCGAGTTTAACACGGGTATCTTGATTTCACCTTGACAATGATATGGATAACTCTGATAATATGATCCTAGTAACATCCCCACATGATATGAAAACATGGTTGTGTAAATACCTAAAGATCTAGTCGTAGGTAAAACCTAACTTAAAATAGATCTCTAGGTTTGGGAAACTGTGGGAAAATGCGACCAAGGCCAGCCACTTACTATCAGGTACACCTGACAGGTCTATCTGATAATGTGTGTGCTCATCAGGTAAGGTAACTAAAGATCTAGTCGTAGGTAAAACCTAACTTAAAATAGATCTCTAGGTTTGGGAAACTGTGGGAAAATGCGACCAAGGCCAGCCACTAACTATCAGGTACACCTGACAGGTCTATCTGATATTGTGTGTGCTCATCAGGTGTCAGGTATATGTACCTACCTGATAGTGAGTAGCTGGCCTAATCCGGAACTATCCAATGACCAGCTATGTATGTCAGATTCAAGAGAATATTCTCATGTGAAAAATCTAGTGATGACATTATCATTTTCATTTTGTGTTTCTGTACAAGTTGACTTCACAGGTCAATTTTCCCTCTCTCTATCTATGTACATATAAAAATTAGTTGTTTTCTAAAAATAGTTAAGATTTAGATATCACTACAGTCAGTAATTTTATTGATCTTGAAGGGCAATGGGATCCTTATACTCTTACATAAGTTGCGACATTTCTCCCAACTTGGTCTTCCAACTTCCAACCTGATCTTTCGTCAAATGGTCTTCCAAACCTGGTCTTTCGAAATATCGCGATATAGTTTCGAGTTTCGATATTTTGCGCAAAAATCGCGTACGCAACGACTTGTCGAAAAACCAGATTGGAAGTTCGAATACCAAGTTGGGAGAAACGTTCTAGACATGTCACCTAGAATGAAAAAGTTGCGAAGATAAGGAATTCGCTCAATGGAGATCACCACAAAGTTCACGGGCGATAGATTGAAGATTCTGTAACTTTGTGAAGGTACATCTTGACTAGGTAGTTTGAAATGATAAACATATACATACTTCTTCACTATTTGTAAAATATTCTGGGTTTTATTTCATTTTCATTTTATGGACTAGTTTCGCCGGTGAAGGCATCTTCAGCGTTACAGAAAAAATACACATAAAACGTAAAATAATACTATAAAAACATATATAATCTGGTTACATTGTACAAAAAACAAAGTTCACGGGCACCTGATATTACTCGAGGGAGCAAGTTTAACCGGATTGCCCTTGATCTACTCCGCTAGAATAAGTTGCCCAGACCTGTTTTCCCGGTTCGCGGGGTCCTCAGATCGACTGAGGACTAGGTCTAGGCAACAGACTTAATTAGAAGGGTAGGTCCTGATAGTGGACAAGAATCCAAGTTGATTTTAAGGTATGCAGTCGGGTATTTCAAATAAATTTGCAATCATTTTCTTTCCGAGGCTACTTAGAGAACCGGACTATTCGTTCTTGGTACTTGCTTTTTGCCTGTTATCCTATTTTCCCTATTACCAACCACATATGCATATAATCATTGAACTACTTAAAGCTTATCAATATTGATCAGAAATCAGAATACTATTTCAAATGAAATTGATCCCAAGGGCAAAGTAACCCTAGATCCTTGATAGTGTGTCTGAAAGCATGTGGGTGTCTCAGTCCACCGAGCCCCCAGGTCTACAGTTGAAGGGCACTTTGAGCTTCTGCGCAAGGGCAAATGCATGAAAAACGTCCGAGAATGAACAAAGAAAAAGGCTACCAAAGACTGTGCACTTGGGCCTCCCTAAACGAATTCTTCAATCTAGACTAGACATAGAACCAGAACCATCAGAGACATTAAAACATGTGTATTAATTCCTAGTTAGTTTTTTGTTTACGTACGCTAATATTGATTAAAAAAAGCAAGGTAGGTATCTGATTGATTTTTGTTGAATCAATTAACGGTGAATTAGTCGTGAATTTATTAGTCACTTGAGTGCTAGTGACGCGCGTAAGATGGTCCGGTAGACGAATTAGCATTGACTACAATTCTTCGGGACCTTCCTATAAATTGTTAGTGGAAGGAAGACATACGAGTATACGATATTATTGTAGGGGAGCGAGATTTACGATTTGTCCTAAGGAAGGTGTCAGAACTACAGACAGGCGGAGAAGTTGTGACGACGACGATAGGTCGCGGGTTAGATTTCCACCCGGGGCGAACTTCATCCCAAATAAAGGTTCGTTCTCGAAGCGGCTGGCTTTCTCCTATCCTGTCCGTGTAGGTACTCCTTTCTTCGATTTCAGGGCGGTAAAAAGACCTCCGTTGTTAACAGTTCCTTCTATCAATCCTCTTCAAAGTGAA
The DNA here is from genome assembly GCF_000475195.1 of Diaphorina citri. NCBI lineage: Eukaryota > Metazoa > Arthropoda > Insecta > Hemiptera > Psyllidae > Diaphorina > Diaphorina citri. The sequence goes on from NW_007377515.1 coordinate 284,610, forward strand.
AAAATAAATAATAAATAAATACCCGATTTGCTAACATTTAGAATCAATATTGCGCAACGCGAATGCAAATTCATCTCAATGGGAGACTTGAAACAACGCAATCCGAGATTTGGGTTCTGCCTTGTCCTAAGACCTCACCGAAGTATTTGTTTAACAAGTCAAGGATAACAGACAAATGGTTAATAGTCTCCCATTTACCATGGAGTATACATAGTGTTTCGACAAAAGGAATAACCATTTACAATGGTGTACAAAAGTGTTTCGACAAAACGAATAAAAGATGAGTGTTTACTGAATACTGAGAGGTTGACTAAACTTTTAAGCCCGTACACACGATACGTGTCTCCCAAATTGGTCTTCAAAATTTCTTTTTGACGGATCGTTGCGTGTGTACTTGTGTAGTGTGTACGCGATATTTGCGTAAATTATACTCCTTTTAACCTCAAATTTACGCAAATATCGCGTACACAGGCAACGGTCTGTTGAAAAACCAGGTTACAAGACCATCTGTGGAAAGACCACGTTAGGATACTTGTATCGTTTGTACCGGGCTTTATGAAGACTTTGAACTTTGACTCTGACACTGTTAAAATAATGAGTTGTTGAGTTGGTTAACAGATGACTGATTTATTACTCACGATGACAGTCTGACCACGCGGGAGATATACAACAGGTTGTACAATGGTTCCTATTCTATTGTGTCCACAGCATACAATCTTTCTTCCAATAAAGGTTGTATGACCGTGTAACTACTAAGGCCTTTAGTTCAAGTCAAGGATAACAGACAAATGGTTAATAGTCTCCCATTTACCATGGAGTATACATAGTGTTTCGACAAAAGGAATAACCATTTACCATGGTGTATATCTGTATAGTATTTCGACAAAACGAATAAAAGATGAGTGTTTACTGAATACTGACAGGTTGACTAAACTTTTAAGCCCAGTATATACGTTACAAGTCTCCCAACTTGGTCTTCCAAACTGGTGTTTCGATAGATCGTTGCGTTTCTAGTGTGTACGCGATATTTGCGTAAATTATACTCATTTAAACCTCAAATTTACGCAAATATCGCGTACACAGGCAACGGTCTGTTGAAAAACCAGGTTACAAAACCATCTGTGGAAAGACCACGTTAGGATACTTGTATCGTTTGTACCGGGCTTTATGAAGACTTTGAACTTTGATTCTGACACTGTTAAAATAATGAGTTGTTGAGTTGGTTAACAGATGACTGATTTATTACTCATGATGACAGTCTGACCACGCGGGAGATATACAACAGGTTGTACAATGGTTCCTATTCTATTATGTCCACAGCATACAATCTTTCTTCCAATAAAGGTTGTATGACCGTGTAACTACTAAGGCCTTTAGTGACAGGTTTTTACCATCCATTCGGTGACAAGCTACCCACCTCCCCGCATAACCTCCTCCAGCCTTAGTGAGGCCGGAAAACCGATATAACACATTGACAATTTGCTGAAGACGGGTCTGGAATTCAGACCCGAAACGTCCAATACCAAACAGTAAGGTACGTGGTACGTGCCAACTTTGAGTCCTATAAAAAAGTGTAATAGACGTACATCATTTGTAAAAACTTTAAAATGCGTCCGTATAATATTGACTGAAAGTTGCATCATCCATCATCTTATGAAGTAAGACGTAGAAGTCGGATCATTCGTAGAAAAAAAAAGAAAGAAAAAAAAACAGGAAAGAAAAGCTCGTAAGCTGGTCAAATCCTGTTTTGTCAGTGGTCAAAATTACTTGAACCAGTGTAGCGGACCAGCGGTCAGCAAGTTAAATGGACCGGTTGTAAACGGATCAGATGGATCAGTGAAGTTAAAACATTCGTGGTTGGTACTCGGATGAGTGAGGCTAGGCAATTCCATGCTGTTAGCTTTTGCCGTCCCCACTCAGGCTGGGTTAGGTTAGGTAATGTCGGGTGGGTAGCTTGTCGCCCATTTTAGGCTTAACTCATGTGGGGGATCTTCTAACTCAGACAGTTTTACGGTTTACTTTACAGTTTAACTGTAACAATGTTGTCTGAGAAGTATGCTGTATTGTTTTGGCAATCCAAACTTGGGCAGTCCGCAGTCCGTCAATTAATTTTATTATTTCTCTCTAGCTCTAGTTATATCTTGAACTTTTATTATGATTTATGACTGAACTTCTCCTTGCTTTTATGTATGTCCTGGAGAAATGTCCAGTAAGTGAGGAAGGTTGTCTTCAAGTGCATGATATGTTTATGTTAATGGTAGGGTTTCAATGAAAATACCAGATGCATTTATGCCATTTACCTTGGAAATCTATTAAATGTTTATACATCGATAATGAACGTAAATCAAGGAGGAATAAAATTTGCTAAGTGACTCTTTTTATCGAACAGGGTGAAGGTTATATTGTGGCATTATGAGACCATTTAGGCTTGCATTTTAGAGGGTCCAAGTTCGATTTCCCACAGTCGAGTCGACGGAAAATTTGATGGATTTTTTGTTCACCCTCCTTGTTGAATGAGTGTTTAAATTTACTGATTATTTATGCTGATTAGAAATATTTAGATTTTGGGCTCGATCTGGCCTAGTGGCCTATGGGCTATGGGGGCCGGTGTATAAGTCCCTTTTTTATGTGAGTTCATCAATTAAACTGAACCACTTAGTAGTAGGTACCTATTACGTATCTATTACATAAATAGAATAGAAAGCAAATATCTAACCGTACAAAAGATATCCTAGGAAATGAAAAGGCTGTGACGAAAATCAGAAAAAGGGGAAGTAACAATGAAAATTTTGGAGCGATTTGGATAGTAAAATTAATGAAAACTTACCCGTAGGAATATAGCGATAGCCTTTGTCATAATCATCTAATTTGATCGGTGGCATTTTGACTTTCCAATGTAAAAATTGTCAACTGATAGAGAGTAGGTAGGTATATCCGGAATAGCAAATAAACAATTTATTTTATACCACTGAATTTCTAATTTAACAAAAACAATAAAATTATTAACTTCTTGAATACAAAAAAAAGTTGACCAAAGCCAATTTAGTGAGAACCAATTTGCAAAAGGAAAAACTCCTGATTAAAAAAAAAAAAAAAAAAAAAACCAACCTAAAAAAAAACAAAAAAAATAGGTAGTGAGTAGCTGGCCTAATCCGGAACTATCCAATGACCAGCTATGTATGTCAGATTCAAGAGAATATTCTCATGTGAAAAATCTAGTGATGACATTATCATTTTCATTTTGTGTTTCTGTACAAGTTGACTTCACAGGTCAATTTTCCCTCTCTCTATCTATGTACATATAAAAATTAGTTGTTTTCTAAAAATAGTTAAGATTTAGATATCACTACAGTCAGTAATTTTATTGATCTTGAAGGGCAATGGGATCCTTATACTCTTACATAAGTTAGACATTATCATTTTCATTTTGTGTTTCTGTACAAGTTGACTTCACAGGTCAATTTTCCCTCTCTCTATCTATGTACATATAAAAATTATTTGTTTTTCTAAAAATAGTTAAGATTTAGATATCACTACAGTCAATAATTGATCTTGAAAGGCAATGGGATCCTTATACTCTTACATAAGTTACCACATTTCTCCCAACTTGGTCTTCCAACTTCCAACCTGATCTTTCGTCAAATGGTCTTCCAAACCTGGTCTTTCGAAATATCGCGATATATAGTTTCGAGTTTCGATATTTTGCGCAAAAATCGCGTACGCAACGACTTGTCGAAAAACCAGGTTGGAAGTTCGAATACCAAGTTGGGAGAAACGTTCTAGACATGTCACCTAGACTGCAAAAGTTGCGAAGATAAGGAATTCGCTCAATGGAGATCACCACAAACAAAGTTCACGGGCGATAGAAGTTTATAGTTTATACTTTAGATTATTTAGAAGAATGAACTATTGCATATTCCGTGTTAATCGTGTTACAATAGACGGAGAAAGTTTCTCGTTCTTTGTCCGTGACCTATGCACGCCAAGTGCCATCTCCTTAGAGCTGTGACCTATACAGGTAACGCCAGGTATCGGGTGTTTGTAAAATTAGGGGAGCTTTAAAAGGTCCGTGCTCACTTGTCTTGATTTTCATCCGATTTTTATCCCGAATGTCCTGTAGGAAATGTAATTTAAATGATCCCACTACGCACGACACGATTTTTTCCGAACGACAAGTGGGGACAGGCCTTTAGACGATTCACACCTCAGGATCTGAAGTGGAAATTGATCTGTGCAACCAGTTTTGGTGGCGTAGCGGTCAAAAGGCTCACCTGGTAATTCTCTGGGCTAGTTCAAACCAAGCCCCATGGATTAGGCACTCTTCTACCGCAAAAGAGCGCTTTGTGTCATTATTAAAAAATAATGTCAAAAAAAGTCTTCAGGAGACTTTTTGGTTAGAAACTGCCCAGAACTTTTCAACCGCGTAGCCCAACGGGAAAAACAAGGTCTATTTCTGGCCAACCATCCGAGTCATGGAAACTTGAATAGGATTTTCGGTTGAGTTGAGAGAATTTTTTTCTTCTTCTTTTTCTTCATCCTCCTCCCCTTCCTTTTCCTTCTTCTTCTTCTTCTCGTCCTCCTCATTTTCTCTATATTCCAGTCTATTTTTTCCTTCTCATTTTCCTCCTTCTCTTAAAGTATATGCAATTATTATCTCTTCTGTTCTAATCAAGTCTAATTTAATCTAGTTTTATACTGCATGTATGTAAATGCAGTAAATGTCAGAATGCATCAGGGTCAGTAGGTATGTCGGCAAAGGTTGATTAATTTCGGTCAAGGTTCAAGATTTTCATTATCATATTATTATTTTCCTCATTACTTATTTGTAGAATTCGATCATTCATGAAAGCTTTGAATGTATGGCGGGAAATGCCATAGGAAATGAACCTTGTATAAAAAGTTGCCCTTCTAGACTTGTAGTCTGTTTGCATTCATGTTGATCACTCTGTTGATCGAACGAAGTGAAGTTTATCTTTCAACAAGCCTTTTTAGAGGTTTCTCACATGAGAATATTCTCTTGAATCTGACATACATAGCTGGTCATTGGATAGTTCCGGATTAGGCCAGCTACTCACTATCAGGTAGGTACATATACCTGACACCTGATGAGCACACACAATATCAGATAGACCTGTCAGGTTCTTTTCCTTTTCCCATGTTCAGATGGGGTTCACGTTTTTCGTCAGCCTCTCAATCAGCCCTGGGGTGGTTTGGGCTGACATTTGGTTTTGGCTACAAAAATTTGACGAGTGGATGCCCTTCGCTCTCAACCTTTGCTACTTCTTTAGCAAGGTGGATTTCAGGCTGGTATCCTGTGGGTTCGAGTTGATGTTGACTTCAATCGACTGCAGGTAGGGTTGGTAAAGTAGACCCACCCTAAGGAAAATCAGCAAAATTCTTTGACTAGTAAGGATGATGTGAGATTATGTAGAGTCCATTGTGAGATAGCTACTAAACCCTATTATCACCAGGAACATCTTTCAAGGAAACGAAGTACAAGGGATGATGGTTCTAAGATTGGAAGCCCGTGTGAAATGATGTAATCCTAGGTGATTTATAAAAGTGAATGAGAATTCACGCATTAAGGGTACACTTATTAGTGTCGCTTATCAAGTGGAAATCAAACTAGAAATATAGTTCACTCGTCGTCAGCGAAATTTCTAGAACGACTGGAAATTTGCGTCAGAAAACAATGTCTAGAACTCTAGCAGTATATTAATATTATTATTAATAATAATAATCATTTTATTACTGTTATACCTGTCGGGTACAGTGCATGGAAACCAGTTAATGGGGTCTGTGGAGACACTCATTTTTGAGGGAGGAAATCACACACTGACAAGTATCTAGGTATATTTATCAATACCTACATATATATGATTTTGTAGAATCTCACAATTCCCGTATAATTCAGCCCTTCGTATAGGTACTTACACAGTTTGAGCTTGCCGGTGCACAGTTGATTGGCATTTTGATATTTTTGTATTTTGCTAAGTATGGCATAGAATTTATTGACGAACATAGTGGTGGAGATGTTTTATTCACGCTGATCCATGAAGGTTTATTATGTAGATAGAATGAGCGTATATGGAACCAGGCAGGTAAATGTACCTACATATGGCATGTACCGATACCGATCTAGTACAAAGTAAAGAAATCAGCACCCATAATCAGTAGGTACCTAGGTATGTAGGTAGATCTTCAACAACGAAGATCTTACAGTTAACGGATATTGACCAGACGCAGACGGTCACTTATCGGAATAATAACCATGCGCAGCGTTACTTAACTTCAGTAGTGCATTGAGAACTAGTGGATTCAAGCATACAGTTCCCTCTGTCAAAACTCTACCTATGATTAATAATAATAATAGACTCTTGAGTGGAAGGTAACCACTAGGCGAGGTTAACGCCTTAGGCGTTCTCTACCACCTAACCCTTAGAGCTCCATTATTACGTGGTCAAATTCTCCAATAAATGAGGATAAAATTCCATACCTCGGCTGGGATCGAACCCACGCCCTCCTGATTACCAGGCGAGCGTCTTGACCACTACGCCACCGAGGTAGGAAAAGTACCTACAGAGATAGGTATCTAGGTTTTCACCTGAATTATTTCGCCTTACTAGATGAGGAGATGATCGGCGAAAATTTTTGACCATGGCATGTGGTGCATGAAATGGGTTTTCTATTTTTTGTTTTCGACTTTTCGCACCATATGCCATGGTCAAAAATTTTGTACCTTCCCACGTAGATTTTCCCTGCTCATCTCCTCATCTATACCTTTAACACAACGTAGTTTAGCCAACACCTGAGAGCAGCCTAAGACGCGTTTCGTTCTTATTTTTTTTATTTTTTTTTTCTCTTTATTGGGCGCTTTAACCCTTATTGGGTCGTTCGCGCCGTTTATAGTTCATCCAGATCAATGTGACAGCAATGAGTCATCAACCCAAAATGAAGGAACCAATCAGATTGCAGGAAATCCTTACATTGTTGCAATTCAGGTAAAGGTCTATTTTTGATAAACTCTCTCTTCTAAAATGCAGAGGTAGCTCTAAGTTCAGAGGTTGGATTCCAGAACAGGTAAGGTGGATATCGCCTTACCTGACTTTGTTTCACTGTCGGAGAAAGCACTGTGCAATATAGCTTCCCCTTTTAGAGATTCTCTACCATTGCACCTGTGACATGTTTGGCAACAATGCCTATTTTTTTGCTGCCACATTGATCTGGACACACTATAAATGTGTGCAGTATAATATACTAAATACCTACTTCAGATAGGTGAGTACCTATAGGCACTAATGAGCGATATAAAAAGACAAATTATTCAGCCTTGAGGCCGAAAAATCTAACTTTAAGATTAAAAATAAAAATGTTGCAAGGAGTTAAAGTTTTAAACATTAATGTTTAATGTTTGAATCAGTGTGTTAAACATTAACTCCTTCAACTTTAAAACTGTTTTGAACATTAATACCTACTTCTAAAAACAAAGATTAAAGTTCTTTCTAAACATTAGATGAAAGATATTTTACAGAATCTTGTCGCCATATTATGATTACCTGATAATGTAAACGCTTTAGAAATAGGTAACTATCTTATTATTATGTGAATATTATGATTATTATTTTCTCCCTGAAGATAATGTTTCTACTTGCTTAACTCTTTATAATTACCTATTATTATGTGAATATTATGATTATTATTTTCTCCCTGAAGATAATGTTTCTACTTGCTTAACTCTTTATAATTACCTATGTATGTATAGTTGTTAATCCTAATATACAAATCAAATGGTATTCAACAGGCCGTTAGTTTCACAGGCCTTTTAAGGACTAAAAACTATTGGTGAAATCCTGAAATCCAACCTTTAGGTATCTTTTTTTTTCCTTATAATTATGTGTAATATTAATAATAATTTCATTGAATGCAGATGGCGTGTTGATAACTTACCTGCGCAAGAATTTTTATCTTAAATCTTAACCCTGATGATGTGAGTAATCTTCTTAGAGTAGGTAGGTACTAGGTAGGTACTTAGCTCTAATAGATAAATATGTACATACATACAACAGGGCAGTTCATGGGTTAACCGGGGTCCGGAGGCAACCTCAAATAATTAATGGGCCCTTCTCCCAACATATTTTTTTTTTTTTTTTTTTTTTTTTTTTTTTTTTTTTTTTTTTTTTTTTTTTTTTACAAACAAACCCCAGGGGACAATCTCAAACAATGGACCAATAATACAATTTTAAATACTTTTATTTCGACTTCCAACGTGAGACTGAGTAGTCCCTTTTTGTCAGCAGTTTCGATAAAGTCTCGTTTATTAGGGCCCCATTGAGCACCCCCTGTAGACGGCCCTGATCTATAGAAGGCTATACGGAATGATAAATGCATATCTCAGAATGATTAATAGGAAGTTAGGCTTGTTTGTGTTTATACACCTGAGTTACAAATAAACCTTCGTAGATTACTAGGTACCTAGGTACTTATGTAGAGATGCTGTTATTAATATGTACTGTAGGTGTGTATACGCACTAGAGTGCTAAAAGGTCATAGGTAATGTACACTACTGTGGCACTCACTACAATAGGTACTCGACACTAAATAAAATCTTACATGGAAACCAGGTTCTCGTTTCTCCACAATTTCCATCTCTGAAGTGTAAATAGCACTTCCAAATTCTTGGCCAGCACCTGAGAGCTATGTCTAACTGGTGAGTTCCAATAAGAACGAAACGCGTCTTAGGCTGCTCTCAGGTGTTGGCTAAACTACGTCGTGTTAAGCCTGATTCACACTATAGTGCCAGTCAAGGTCCGGTCACGGTCCAGTAACGGTCCGATCAAATGATTGTTGAAGGCAAGTAAATGCGAGTGTACACACTAGACGTTCTAGTCAAGGTACGGTAACGGTCAGCTCACAGTCAAAATTTGGAACATTCTCGCGACGAATCTTTTTGATCGGACCGAAACTGGACCGTGACCGGAGCGAGACTGGCACTATAGTGTGAATAGGCAGCGATCAAGCAACGATCAACATTCCTTCGTTCAATTTTCAAAGTACGATGTTATTTCGCGATCGTGTGCGGATTTCGCGATTATTTTCGCGGATTTCGCGATTATTTTCGCGGATTTGGCGATTTTGTTCGCGGATTTTGCGATTATGTTCGCGGATTTGGCAATTATGTTCGCGGATTCGCGTCCCGAATCGACATTTTGGATATTTGGCAAGCCTATTTATGCTTACAACTTCGAGAGTAAATTTCTTCAGGCTTACAGCCTGCAATACAACATTAACAAGGAATTCCTTTAGGCTTAAAATTTCATTGGAAATTCCTTCAGGCCTACAAGATCCAAGAGTAACTTTCTTCGGTGTTAAAAAAATTGACACGAGAGAGCTCAATTTTTCAGGCACTTTCAGCCATCTCACTGAAGAGACTAAGGAAAGTATATCATGGAACAGGTAGGTATTGGCAGTGGGGTTGAAGGGAATAATAGGTGGAACAAGCTCCTCAGGTGTTAAATTTACAGTGAAGTGAAGTGGGCCGTGAAATTATTATGGAGGATAACAAGATGAATTTTCTTCCTTGCACAAATTTAAAGTTTGGAAAAATAAATAGAAAGTAAAAAGAAAGGTACACCTACCTACCTATCCTACCAAAAAGATATTTTCAACGATAACGGTACCTACTTACCTATAATATTACGAGTATTTTATGAATACTTTCTTTAAATAAAGTTCTTTGGTACCTAAGCGAAGGTTCAATTTTAATCTAATGTCCTACCTGACGCAGTAATACCGTACAAAGATATCCTTAGTTTGACATTGACTATAGTGTGTCTAGATCAATGTGACAGCAAAAAAATAGGCATTGTTGCCAAACATGTCACCTGTGCAATGGTAGAGAATCTCTAAAAGGGGAAGGTATATTGCACAGTGCTTCCTCCGACAGTGAAACAAAGTCAGGTAAGGCGATATCCACCTTACCTGTTCTGGAATCCAACCTCTGAACTTAGAGCTACCTCTGCATTTTAGAAGAGAGAGTTTATCAAAAATAGACCTTTACCTGAATTGCAACAATGTAAGGATTTCCTGCAATCTGATTGGTTCCTTCATTTTGGGTTGATGACTCATTGCTGTCACATTGATCTGGATGAACTACTTATAGTATTTACTACAGACTACACACATGAACATTGAGTAATAATTAGTACAGAATTTATGCCGGGTAAGTTTAGGCTAAACGTACACGGGTGGTAAAGATAACAAACCATCCTAGTTAGCTTGGAGAGACGAGGATTCTAAGCACTAGGTCGCGGGTTCGATTCCCACCCGGAGTGGATTGTATTACAAACTTTCATCAGTAAATGGTTTCTTCAAATTAAATTGATCCCAAGGGCAAGGTAACCTATAGGTACCCTTGGCAAATGGGGTGTGCCTGAAGGCATAATGATGTGTTCAAATTTCCAATCCACTCGACCCCTGTATTCTAAACAGATAAGGTTCGTTCTCGGAACGGCTGGCTTTCTCCTATCCTGTCTTCCTTCTCTCTTCTCTTTTGGTACGATAACACCTTAAGAGTTACAGTTCCCTTCGATCAAACTTTGCATTTAAGACTCGTGAGCGAAGAGCCTGAAATATCTTGTGATACCAAGTTTCACGTTTTGAAAAAAATGGGGTAATTAAAACCCCTCGGCCTTGTGGTTCTTGGATCTTCTAAGATTCTTTTTGAGATACTCTTGAAAGTTCCCTCATTTAATATTGGTTGACGTATTTATACCCCTCAGGTACGGCTTAAGAATCTTAAGATCAGGGTTTCATTATGTGGTCATTTTCACTAGATGGATTTGTATTGAGTTTGAGTCTACATTTGAACCCGACAGGGCTGAGCGGGTTAATGTTAATGCTTTTGCTTAATCTTTCTAATGAAATCATAATCGTTGTGTCTTTTAACCTTAACGCCATTGTAACCTGAACCTAACCTAGTTTTCGAACCTATTGTTTCAAGTGTCGTACGACTGATTTTTGAAATTCAAAATATCCAGGTCTATAGGATACCTTGATTTCAATCCAGGTCTATGACCTTAATTTCATAATTCAAGGTTCCTGTTTCTACGATTTCATGTTAGGTTTCTGTTACGGATTTGATAAGATTCCGCAAGGTCTACCACGGAACACGACACCTTTAACTTTTTTGTTTGATCTACCAACCTACCTACATAGGTACCTAATGATTATGGTTTACTTTGTACTAGATCGGTATCGGTACATGCCATATGTAGGTAAATACATTTACCTACTTGCCTGGTTCCATGTACGCTCATTCTATCTACAATTCTACATAATAGAGCTTCATCGATCAGCGTAAATAAAACATCTCCACCACTATGTTCGTCAATAAATTCTATGCCATACTTAGCAAAATACAAAAATATCAAAATGCCAATCAAACTGTGTAAGTACCTATACGAAGGGCTGAATTATACGGGAATTGTGAGATTCTATAAAATCATATACGTAGGTATTGATAATTATTATACCTAGGTACTTGTCAGTGTGTGATTTCCTCCCTCAAAAATGAGTGTCTCCACAGCGGCAGAATCTACAAGGATTCATTGTTCTGAAAGAATGAATAGAAGCGTTTAGACCTGAAACTTGCGTGAATATCGCGCACACATGCAGCGATCTGAAAGATCAAGTCAGGAGACATGTTGTTGCGTGTGGATCGGGCTTTGGAGCAACAGCGGCAGAATCTACACGTAAATTATTTACTCAAAGCGAATTCATTGTTCTAATCCAAGAGAATAAATAGGAGGATGCAACATGAAGTAAATGCAATACCCACCTAACTATGCAATAGTTTTGATACTATATTAGGTACCTACATACCTAGACCTGGTTATCTGTCAAGTACCTCTGTAAGTAAATTATAGGTAGCTCTTAGAATTAGAGCACTATGTAGGTATAATTTAATGTAATCTAAAGCACAGTTCTCACCAAACGATCAGGTGGGTGCACATCGCAGTACAGCAACGAACGATCAAAGAGTCTACTCTGCCGGCCTTTTAAATGGGAGTAGTCAAGAGATCGCGGGTTGCTTGTTGTTTCGTCCTTTGGTAACTTTAGTACTTTTTAGACACCTTATGGGTATAACTCCTTTTCAGTCACCCTATGCGTCGCGATTATCTCAACAAAGCAACGAATTAAATGCGCTTCGTGACTTCTACGTTAACCTCGCATTACCACCAGCTGGGGGGTTATTGCGGTCTCTTCTCTTGTGTCTTTTGCAATCCGCGCAAGGTATCGCACCAATGGGGCCTTTCTTACATAACCTGCAGAGAGATGTGGGCCCAGGCAAGGCATTGTGCCGTGCCATCAAGAGACATGTTACAAAGCAAGAACTTCTGGAAAGGTTCAAACTCAAACCGAAATCCAGAAAAATTGAGCTCCAGTAACTTGCACAGGTAAGCTTTTGTTGTTTAACATCGACTTAAAATAGGATCTCTCTCTCTCCTCTCTCTCTCTCTCTCTCTCTCTCTCTCTCTCTCTCTCTCTCTCTCTCTCTCTCTCTCTCTCTCTATCATAGATCTTGAGCGTGATCATGACTTACTGACTTTATGTGACAACATAAGATATGCATCTCACCATTTACACATAGGCAAACAGGCATGAATTTAGGATATAAAAAAGTTTATGTACACTATAAAATGAATATGTACATGATATGCCCATAATAAGAAACCTATTCTATTCTGTATAGTCCGGTATACACACGCTACTACGTGTATCATTGGTCTTTCGACAAATCCTTGCGTGTGTACGCAATATTTGCGCAAATTTCACTCGTTTAGACCTGAAACTTGCGTAAATATCGGGTACACACGATCTGACTATACTCCTCATTTTTTTTCTCTTTTTTTCTCTTCCTTCTTTCTTTTCTTCTTCTTTTTTTTTATTTTCTTTCTTTCTTTCTTCCTTCCTTTCATTCTTTTTAACCAACATTATATTTCTTCTTTTAGATCCTCATATCGTTAATGGAAATACTTGATGTGGTGACTGACCATGATATCAGACATGACAGATTCGAGTCAATTGATGCATGCACATTTTTCAGAGAAGATGGATTGGGTATATTTCATATGAACATCAGGAGTCTTAATACAAACTTCGGTGAGTTCCTCTATATGATCAATGGAATTAAAAACAAAATTAGTATTCTAGTTTTGACGGAAACTGCTTTTAATCCGGAAAAACGAGATTTTTGTTATGATATCGAGGGATTTAAATCGTTCTACTGTTCAAACACTATTAACAAAAATGGGGGTGTGGTAGTTTATGTCTCTGATAACATCACTGTACTTGATATTGTAGAACTGCAGAACATACACACATGCGATCACATTAAAATTTCTTGTTTAATACACAACACTAAATATGAGTTTATATGCATTTACAGATCACCCTCTCTGAGAGATATTGATCGTTTCCTAAATGACTTGGAGTTGTTATTATCACAAAATAACAATAATAATAATGTGTCTTGCTTGATAGGAGATATCAATATAGATCTATTGAGGGAGGACTGTGATGATGTAGACTCATATTTAAACACTTTAACACAGCATAACTATATATCATACATTAACACTGTAACTAGAGAACAAAATAACAGCTCATCATGTCTCGATCACTTTTTCTGTGCTGGTCTTGATCCTTCTGTCATATTAAGCTGTGTTATTGAAACTGGTCAGACTGATCATTACTCGCAGTATATTTTAATAAAAAAGGATTTGAATCTGAGAACTGATAATAATGAATTCACAATAGAAATAATTGACCAGTTGTTTTTTTCGTCCGCTAGGTAGCGCCAGTATGCAAGCACGCTTGCGGAGGAGCAGAAAGAAATGCGCACAAACACATTAATGTTGCTATTTTCGTCCGCTAGGTAGCGCCAGTATGCAAGCGCGCTAGCGGAGGAGCAGAAAGAACTGCGCAGAAACGTATGCGCACAAACACATTAATGCGTTGCCTGCGAGGGAGCTTTGCTCGGGACATTTGATGTGACGTCATCGCCTACGGGAGCGTATGCCGTGACGTCAAAGTTCACGATTTACCGGTATTTTTTTAATCAATTTATCTCGGGATCTAGAAGTCGTAGAAGAAAAAGAAAAATTCCGTTGGTCTTCATTTTTCTCGCTCTATGATTTTGAAACATCACCCAAGCAAGCGCTAGTATTAACTATGCACCCATACCTACTTAACTAGGTACCTATGTACCTACATAGCTGATAAAGTACTAGTACGATTGTAATAAAATAAATAATTAGGTAGGTACAGAGTATTTAAAACTGATCTATTATAATAATCATATATGTACCTATTAGTACCTATTACCTACCTATATTTATATAGCAACTTATTACCTGTACTCATACCTACATAGGTGAGAAACTACTAGTACGATTGTAATAAAATAAATAATTAGGTAGGTACAGAGTATTTATCATTATGTATTTGATTTCATTATCATCAATTCATTATGATATCATTGCTAAATTAATCTCATTAACTATTTTCACTCGTTGATGCTGCAGTTGGGAACTTACTAACGGGATAAAAGCTATCGACCAATGGGGTGCCTGGGACACTGACAGCCAGCCAATTGGAAATGAGAAAATAGATAACCAAAAAAAAAAAGTTTAGGTACACTTTATAATGAATATGTACATGATATGCCCATAATAAGAAACCTATTCTATTCTGTATAGTCCAGTATACACACGCTACTACGTGTCCAAATCGTTGCGTGTGTATTTGCGCAAATTTCACTCGTTTAGACCTGAAACTTGCGTAAATATCGGGTTCACACGATCTGCGGAAAGACCATGTTTGAAGACAGGCGTGTATGCTGGACTTTGAAGCAATAGCGGCAGAATCTACAAGGATTCATTGTTCTGAAAGAATGAATAGAAGCGTTTAGACCTGAAACTTGCGTGAATATCGCGCACACATGCAACGATCTGAAAGATCAAGTCAGGAGACATGTTGTTGCGTGTGGATCGGGCTTTGGAGCAATAGCGGCAGAATAATTATTTACTCAAAGCGAATTCATTGTTCTAATCCAAGAGAATAAATAGGAGGATGCAACATGAAATAAATGCAATACCCACCTAACTATGCAATAGTTTTGATACTATAGGTACCTACATACATAGACCTGGTTATCTGTCAAGTACCTCTGTAAGTAAATTATAGGTAGCTCTTAGAATTAGAGCACTATGTAGGTATAATTTAATGTAATCTAAAGCACAGTTTCCACCAAACGATCAGGTAGGTGGGTGCAAATCGCAGTACAGCGACGAAGAACGATCAAAGAGTCTACTCTGCCGGCCTTTTAAATGGGAGTAGTCAAGAGATCGCGGGTTGCTCGTTGTTTCGTCCTTTAACTCAAAGCGAATTCATTGTTCTAATCCAAGAGAATAAATAGGAGGATGCAACATGAAATAAATGCAATACCCACCTAACTATGCAATCATTTTGATACTATGGGTACCTAATACATACCTAGACCTGGTTATCTGTCAAGTACCTCTGTAAGTAAATTAAAGGTAGCTGTTAGAATTAGAGCACTATGTAGGTATAATTTTGTCAAGTACCTCTGTAAGTAAATTATAGGTAGCTCTTAGAATTAGAGCACTATGTAGGTATAATTTAATGTAATCTAAAGCACAGTTCTCACCAAACGATCAGGTGGGTGCACATCGCAGTACAGCAACGAACGATCAAAGAGTCTACTCTGCCGGCCTTTTAAATGGGAGTAGTCAAGAGATCGCGGGTTGCTTGTTGTTTCGTCCTTTGGTAACTTTAGTACTTTTTAGACACCTTATGGGTATAACTCCTTTTCAGTCACCCTATGCGTCGCGATTATCTCAACAAAGCAACGAATTAAATGCGCTTCGTGACTTCTACGTTAACCTCGCATTACCACCAGCTAGGGGGTTATTGCAGTCTCTCCTCTTGTGTCTTTTGCAATCCGCGCGAGGTATCGCACCAATGGGGCCTTTTGGCTCTTGGATGGGGATGTACCAGGTGTGTCCAAACGTAATCGATCGACGAAATAAAACTATGTTATCGAGGCAGTGTGGACGGTTCAGTCGACATGGATCGACTATGTGTCGACACACCTTTAGGACGAATAGTTCCCGGATATAGGCTGTCTCAGAAGTTCTTAGCTCACTCCTAAGATATCGTCTTTCGTAATTTTAATGATTTCTGAAACAACGTCTCCACAAGTGCCCGGCATGTCGGTGTTTCAAGATTGGTAAAAGCTGAACAAATGTTAAATACATAATTGTTGAGTGATAAATAATAGCTAAATCTTTGCCATAACTTCTGATCCAAATTTTTAAAATCTGAGGGGGTGTGTAGACAATTTCATCAGAAAAAGGGGTGCACTCGGCCTCGTGAGGACAATTGAGTAGCTATTTTAATCGAGTAGCGACCAGTGGCGGCATTACCAGAGTAAAAAGAAAAAATATATAGAAATAGTACAGGAGGCTCTTAGTAATGCTGTGATATCCACGAAAATTGCGAAGAAGCTCTCAGCTTCACCACAAATAAATCAACACTAATGGCCTGCTGCATATTTGCTGATGCTCGAGCATTTTCATTATATATTGTATGTGTATGATGTTTTTGTAAATAAAAATAAATAAACAAATAAATCATGATTTAGATTTTAGATTTTGTTAGCCAACAATGTTCCCTTAGTGTGAACCCGGCATAAATGAGACAAAGCTTGTTCCAGGAACAAGAAGTCACCGACCCCAACGACTCCTTCTCACACGAACCTCGACTATAGCGGCCTATCAAGAGAATCAATCAATTTGATGCTCTTTGATAACTGTAGACAAACGAAATTCTTGCGGAAAAGAAGCGAAATCAGTGGACACAAAGTAAATTTTGCAATTCAAGAAAAGTTGTGCTCCGGTCAAGAAGGGCGTTGTCTCAAGAGAATCTCAGGTAAGAAATGAGAATTTTTTCCCCCAAGGTTACACCTGTATCATTGCGAACTATATAATCTGTAAAAATAAAATATCTATAGGTAATAAATAATAGACTCTTTCTTGTTGAAAACTCATTTAAAACCTACAAATTCCACAAAGGACGAAAATATTTGTGGCAATCTCTGCCATCCAACCCAACACAACGAGACCTTAGACTGCGGGGATAGGGCAGGATAAACAAGGTTTATCGTTTATTCTGTTTTATTGTGTCACAAGAAAGCTTCCATTTCGATAGCAATATTAGCAAGTATTTCATCGGTTGACTAACTTTGGCTTTTTCCACGCCCCCAAAAAGTATTTCAACGGACAACCGTCGCGATTATCTCAACAAAGCAACGAATTAAATGCGCTTCGTGACTTCTACGTTAACCTCGCATTACCACCAGCTGGGGGGTTATTACAGTCTCTCCTCTTGTGTCTTTTGCAATCCGCGCAAGGTATCGCACCAATGGGGCCTTCTGGCTCTTGATGGGTTGCCAAAGAATTCAGAGATCGTGACCAAGATTTGAAGATTGGAAGAGGTGAATTATGTACATACCTGTGGAATGACGAAGAGGTGAGTTATGTACCTGTGGAATGACGAAGAATCCTCTTCTAAAGAGGAATGGTTTTCTTACCAAGATTTGTGTGGAATGACGAAGAGGTGAGTTATGTACCTGTGGAATGACGAAGAGGTGAGTTATGTACCTGTGGAATGACGAAGAATCCTCTTCCAAAGAGGAATGGTTTTCTTTTGGATTCCTCAGATGTACCATAGGTTCACAAACTTATCAACAAGAACAACAGACTTTCAAAGTGTATGTAAAGCCAGCCTAGTTAGTCGATTATTTGTTAGGTTTATATTAGACATCCTATGTATTCTGGTTTTGGTTTAGACATCCTATGTATTCTGGTTTTGGAATAATAATAAAAACGGTAAGAATAATGCAGCCTAGTTAGCTTGGAGAGTAGTGCCCCAGCATTGTAAGCGACAGCTCAAGGGTTCAATTCCCGACCGGAGCGAACTTCATTCTAAACAGACAAGGCTCTCCAGAAGGCTGACTTTCTCCTATCCTGTCCTCTCTTTCTTTCTTCGATTTCAAAACAAGAAGACCTCCGATCTTAAAGTTCCCCGTGTCAATCTTCTCAAATAAAGTCAGAGGAAAAACCTTCAAAGTTCAAGTAATAACATCTTTATTGTGAGATTAATTGTCCCACCCACAAGGTTCAGAGCTATACGTAAATAGATGACTGCAAATTCATTAGAATCCACATTTGAATGCTTGCAACACAGTGTTTTGGATTCCTCAGATGTACCATAGGTTCACAAACTTATCAACAAGAACAACAGACTTTCAAAGTGTATGTAAAGCCAGCCTAGTTAGCTTGGAGAGTAGTGCCCCAGCATTGTAAGCGACAGCTCAAGGGTTCAATTCCCGACCGGAGCGAACTTCATTCTAAACAGACAAGGTTCTCCAGAAGGCTGACTTTCTCCTATCCTGTCCTCTTTCTTTCTTCGATTTCAAAACAATGAGGCTTCCGATCTTAAAGTTCCCCGTGTCAATCTTCTCAAATGAAGTCAGAGGAAAAACCTTCAAAGTTCAAGTAATAACATCTTTATTGTGAGATTTATTGTCCCACCCACAAGGTTCAGAGCTATACGTAAATAGATGACTGCAAATTCATTAGAATCCACATTTGAATGTCTTGCAACACAGTGCCTTTCTCCTATCCTGTCCTCTTTCTTTCTTCGATTTCAAAACAATGAGGCTTCCGATCTTAAAGTTCCCCGTGTCAATCTTCTCAAATAAAGTCAGAGCAAAAACCTTCAAAGTTCAAGTAATTACATCTTTATTGTGAGATTTATTGTCCCACCCACAAGGTTCAGAGCTATACGTAAATAGATGACTGTAAATTCATTAGAATCCACATTTGAATGCTTGCAACACAGTGCCTAATTGCCTCATCAATGTTGACTCTAACCATAAGACTTGCCCACGCCATCACCAGCTACAATGAAATAATCCTTCATAGCTCATGCCAGAATGAGTACAATACTGTTGATATGCAAATAACTAACCGCCTAATCCACCTAAATAAAAGACCTGAAGTCCCCGTAATTAATGTCCCTTTGCTACAAAATGAAATAGGTACAAGTTCGCAGCCCATAGCTCATGTCAGAATGAGTGCCAATAGGTAAAATCAGTGATATGCAAATAGGTATTCAACTAATCCACATCCAATAAAAGAACCGAAATTCCTGATCCATAAATCATGTCCCCATTTTTCACCATTCAATCCTTTCATGCAATATTAGCCATACATCCCCATTATCATCTTGTGATACCAAGTTTCACGTTTTGAAAAAAATGGGGTAATTAAAACCCCTCGGCCTTGTACTTGGATCTTCTAAGATTCTTTTTGAGACACTCTTGAAAGTTCTCTCATTTAATATTGCTTGACGTATTTATACCCCTCAGGTACGGCTTAAGATCAGGGCTGCTTCTTTAATTATGTTTTCATTTTCACTAGATGGATTTATATTGAGTTTGAGTATACGTTTGGACCCGACAGGGCTGAGCGGGTTAATGTTAATGCTTTTGCTTAATCTTTCTAATGAAATCATAATTGTTGTGTCTTTTAACCTTAACGCCATTGTAATCTGAACTCAACCTAGTTTTCGAACCTATTGTTTCAAGTGTCGTACTATCATACAATTATTGATTTTTGAAATATCCAGGTCTATAGGATACCTTGATTTCAATCCAGGTCTATGACCTTAATTTCATAATTCAAGGTTCCTGTTCCTACGATTTCATGTTAGGTTTCTGTTACGGATTTGATAAGATTCCGCAAGGTCTACCACGGAACACGACACCTTTGACTTTTTTGTTTGATCTACCTACCTACATAGGTAGCTAATGATTATGGGTGCTGATTTCTTTACATTGTACTAGATCGGTATCGGTACATGCCATATGTAGGTACATTTACCTACTTGCCTGGTTCCATCTACATAATAGAGCTTCATGCTCATTCCATCTACATAATAGAGCTTCATGGGCTATGCCTCATCAATGTTGACTCTAACCATAAGACTTGCCCACGCTATCACCAGTTACAATGAAATACTCCTTCATAGCTCATGCCAGAATTAGTACAATACTGTTGATATGCAAATAACTAACCGCCTAATCCACCTAAAGAAAAGACCCGAAGTCCGCGTAATTAATGTCCCCATTTTTCACAATTCACTACATATGTATCACTTAGCTACAAAATGAAATAGGTACAAGTTCGCAGCCCATAGCTCATGTCAAAATGAGTGCCAATAGGTAAAATCAGTGATATGCAAATAGGTATTCAACTAATACTGTTGATATGATATGCAAATAGGTATTTAACTAATCCACCTCCAATAAAAGAACCGAAATTCCTGATCCATAGATAAATCATGTCCCCATTTTTCACCATTCAATCCTTTCATGCAATATTAGCCGTACATCCCCATTATCATCTTGTGATACCAAGTTTCACGTTTTGAAAAAAATGGGGTAATTAAAACCCCTCGGCCTTGTGGTTCTTGGATCTTCTAAGATTCTTTTTGAGATACTCTTGAAAGTTCCCTCATTTAATATTGGTTGACGTATTTATACCCCTCAGGTACGGCTTAAGAATCTTAAGATCAGGGTTTCATTATGTGGTCATTTTCACTAGATGGATTTGTATTGAGTTTGAGTCTACATTTGAACCCGACAGGGCTGAGCGGGTTAATGTTAATGCTTTTGCTTAATCTTTCTAATGAAATCATAATCGTTGTGTCTTTTAACCTTAACGCCATTGTAACCTGAACCTAACCTAGTTTTCGAACCTATTGTTTCAAGTGTCGTACGACTGATTTTTGAAATTCAAAATATCCAGGTCTATAGGATACCTTGATTTCAATCCAGGTCTATGACCTTAATTTCATAATTCAAGGTTCCTGTTTCTACGATTTCATGTTAGGTTTCTGTTACGGATTTGATAAGATTCCGCAAGGTCTACCACGGAACACGACACCTTTAACTTTTTTGTTTGATCTACCAACCTACCTACATAGGTACCTAATGATTATGGTTTACTTTGTACTAGATCGGTATCGGTACATGCCATATGTAGGTAAATACATTTACCTACTTGCCTGGTTCCATGTACGCTCATTCTATCTACAATTCTACATAATAGAGCTTCATCGATCAGCGTAAATAAAACATCTCCACCACTATGTTCGTCAATAAATTCTATGCCATACTTAGCAAAATACAAAAATATCAAAATGCCAATCAAACTGTGTACCGGCAAGCTCAAACTGTGTAAGTACCTATAGGAAGGGCTGAATTATATGGGAATTGTGAGATTCTACAAAATCATATATATGTTTATAAATCACCTAGGATTACATAATTTCACACGGGCTTCCAATCCTAGAACCATCATCCCTTATACTTCGTTTCCTTGAAAGATGTTCCTGGTGATAATAGGGTTTAGTAGCTATCTCACAATGGACTCTACATAATCTCACATCATCCTTAAAGATTAAAGTATTTAAATGCCAGCATGTTGGTATAGTTAGTTTAGACGCTACCCTCTAAGCCTTATAGAGGGTAGCGCGCCTGCTTTGTAAAGCGTTAGCTTGCGGTTTTGATTTCCGTCCCGGGGACATGTGATTGTAAACTCAGCTGTCATGCACGTAGTTCTCAAACTTTGTATTTCCAGAATTCCGCAATTCGACTTAAAATAGGAGCACCCTCCCCCCATTGACACATTCTCTTCAGTTTGTGCCCCCCCCCCAACCAGAGGGCTGTATCCGCCCATTTCATTGACCGAGTAGGTTGTCCACTGAAAACTCTGAAAAGAAAAGAGCGTTGTTATTTTTTATAACTTACTCACTCACTCTACATCCCTAGTTACCTGGGACAGTGGGACAGTTACTTGGGACAGTGGGACAGATACTTGAGACAGTGGGACACATACTTGGGACAATGGGATAGTTACCTGGGACAGTGGGACATATACATACTTCGGATAGTGGGACACTTACCTGGGACATCCTGAGGTAGATGTGGTTGTGTGAGCATCCATTGACGCAGGGCCTGGATGTCTTCTTTCTTGAGATCTGGATTCTTCTTGTACTCCTCATCCGCTGTGATGCCTTTGATCAGATGATCTCTGACGGCGAACTGTTCCACTGCAACAAGGATATGAGGAGGGTCCTCTTTAACCAACGTGTATTTTTCTTGTGGAATATAGTAATGCAAGAAGAAGAAGGAGGAGGAGGAGAAGAAGAAGTCTGTGATTTCTCATGATGACAATATCTCTTACCTGATGATAGTTATCTACATTTGTTATCAGATTATGACCCTCTTCTCTCTCTCTCTCTCTCTCTCTCTCTCTCTCTCTCTCTCTCTTGAGCGCCAGTGACAGTATAAATGCAGCTAATATATTCAATGAACACTTTCGTTCTGTAGGGTCGAAATTTAATCAGTCGAATTTACAAAATACAATTGATATTGAAGATGAGGTGGAATGTGATATTCGACTGGATGAATTTGATCCTGTGGACGAGGGGGAAATTATTGGATATATTAAACATATGAGGGGAGGATCAAGTCCAGGGCCAGATCAAATACATGTAAACACACTTAAACACATAGCACAAAACATAATTAAACCACTTGCATACATTATAAATCTTAGTCTAGAAAAAGGTGTTTTTCCAGATGTGTTGAAGGGATCTACAATTGTTCCCTTGTTTAAACAAGGTAATTCCGCGGATGTGAATAACTATAGACCAATTTCATTGACTTCCAACATAGCAAAATTATTTGAGAAATGTTGCAAAAAGAGAGTAGAACAGTTCTTAGAGGATAATCATCTTATCCTTAATAATCAATATGGGTTCAGAAAAAATTTGGGTACTGATGACGCAATTCTAGATCTGACGACTTTTGTTTACAATAATCTGAATAATTCCCGGAAAATTCTCGTGGTCTCTCTAGATATTTCCAAAGCTTTTCTTTCATCTATCAATGTTAACGTGCCGGGATACGTCACCTCTCGCCAAACTCTTCCTTTTAGACCACCCTTTGTACGCACGAACTATCCATCGCACTAGCTTCATTTTTCTCCTTTACTGTACGTCAGACTCCGAAATTTCGGTCGAATTTGGTTTGGTTGGTATCAAATGCTCGCAAACCAATATGGTTGGTATCAAATGCTCGCAAACCAATATATGGTTGGTATCAAATGCTCGCAAACCAATATATGGTTGGTATCAAATGCCCGGAATTGACATTTTCCCTTGCACCGCTTTCCTTTGAGCGATTTCGCGGATTCAATCTAAAGGAGGATTAACCTAAGCAGGCAGACAGACAGACAGACAGAAGGGGTGAAAGCGCCATAAAACTGATGAACAGAAACCAAGATCTAAGCCTTTACTCATCCAGTTTAAATTCAAACTGTTAAGCGCTGATGGTGAAAACCACAATCATCAACAGACAAAACGAGTACAAACATATGCCTCAGGCTAGTTCATCTCATATTTCAATAGAGATAAAAGCACAATCAGAAAATCAGTTACCTACTTATCAAACATACAAAAACTCCAGGTTGTTAAATATTTAAATTGAAGAAGATGGAAATAATCATTATGATTATAAATTATAATCAAAATAAAAAGTAGTATCAGTATTATAATAATCAATAGTAATAAAAACATACTTATTATTATAATAAAAATTCTTCTTTTTCTTCTTCTTCTTCTTCTTTTTCTTCTGCTTCTTCTACACTGAATAGGTCCACAAGCTCATCATATTAAAAATTGTAAAACACACTGAAATGCATCATAGATCACATCATCACAGATAAGAAACTAAACATTAATCGAATACAAAACTGAAACTGATACCTCCATCTTCTCTTTTTTTATGTGTGTGGTGCATATTTTTGACTACAATCTTGACGTGAATAGTCAAAATAGAAATCGTCACACCACAGTGAAAACAAGATTAAAAAAATATACCTACTATAAATCTACAAAAAACTAAAACCTACCAAGCTACTAATACGTATAAAATAACCAATAAGTTTTAGATTCTCAAAGTATGTCCAACAGCTGAT